>NC_048600.1:10992538-11249699 GCF_003668045.3 Cricetulus griseus | reverse complement strand
ATGGGGGATGGATATATAAATATGAATTGTAATTAAAGAATTTAAATGAAAAAAAGAAAATTCAGACTAAAAAAAAAGAAAAGGAGTTCGGGGAAAATGTGGGAGGGAGGGAGCATGGAAGGGGCTGGATAGAGGAAAGGGAAGGGGGAAGGGATGTAGTTATATTTTAATTAAAATTTAAAAGTAATTTTACAAACATAATGCTTTTGAACAATTGTAAAAGTTTTAAATGCTCTTTGCAAAAGAAAAGGTGATAAAGTGTGGAGATTCAGTTCCCTGGTCTAAAGGATTGTGTTTAAGCAATTTGGGTGGAAAGCTGAGTTAAATCTTAGATTTCTCAATATTTCCTGCAATTGCCTATGTCCTAACTTAGGCTAGCATGCTAGTGAAGACTGTTGCTATGTCAGAAAATGCTATTATCTATCTATCTATCTATCTATCTATCTATCTATCTATCTATCTCTGTCTCTGTTCAGAAATTCTTCCCCTTAAACTTGTGTGACTCTGGGATGGAGAAATGATCCAGTGGGCAAAGTGTTTACTGCACAACCTTAATGACCTGAGTTTGATCCCTGGAACTCATGTAAAACAACTAGATGCAGTGGTGTCCATCTTTAACTCCAGCCCCAACACCCCTATAGTGAAGTTGGGAGACAAAGGCAAGGAAATCAAATGAAACTCCCATACCCAGCATAGTGACAAAAAATACAAAGACCCTGTGTCAAAATGAGGTGAAAGGAAAAGACTTTCAAAAAGCTGTCCTCTGACCTTCACACACATGTATGGCACACATGCGCCCACATTCATACACCTAGCTATCCTACAAAATAAATTCATTTAAGAAATGATATGTGAATCTATGTGAGGGTTATAAGCATATGTATATGCACAAATTCAAACACACAGCAGAAAGTAATGATGGAAAAGCTTCTCTTTCACTTTGGAGTTGGTTATGTGGCTGTCTTCGTCAAGACTCATAACTGTTTGCTACAAAACGTAGATTTTACAAATGTAAATGTGTACATTAAATACTTCATTACACCCAAGCTAAAGGCATACAGTGAAATTCTTAAACACAGAGGCTATGATGTAGTCTACCTTAATGACATCATTAAAGGAGCACAGAGATTGGCTGACTGTGTGTAATATCCATTCCGTGTTGGAAGTATATGAATACTTCCAAACCAACCTAGCTGAAGCACTTTAAATTTCAGTCTTCTAAAACCCTAATGACATGAGCCTATATTTAAACCTGGCTAACATATGCACATGTATTCCTTTTCATATACAGAAGAACATATCATCATAAAATATTGATATCTCATTTTTTACTTAGTATCATAATACTAGGTGATAGTTATTAAATAAGTACAATATATCAGACTACTCAACACACATTTGTTTATTGAAGCAATCCTATGAAATCACAAGTCTTATTGTCTCTTAACTATGAAGAATCTGAAATATAGAGTTGGAGTGGTTTATTCACAGTTAGGTTGCAAGTACGGAGAAAAGTTGGGATTTAAATTCTCCAACCCTTTGACGCTGTGAGATGATGCCAAAATAGACAAATATGTTGGGCTATATTCATAGCTACTTAGGAACACATGTGATCCATGTACTGCAGGATGGACATGCCTGCTATAAAGGCAGACCATCTGACTTTGAGGGTCCACACACTGTGGGGCTTCTCAGAATCTAGAGAAGTGGTTCTCAGGCTGTGGGTCGTGACTCCTTTGTGGGTCAAAGGACTCTTTCACAAGGGGTGTATATCCGGCATCCTGTATATCAAGTTTTTACATTACAGTTCATAACAGTAGCAAAATTATAGTTGTGAAGTAGTAACTAAAATAATTTTATGGATGGGGGGGTCATCACAACATGAGGAACTGTATTAAAGTGTCACATCATTAGGAAGGTTGAGAACCACTGCTCTAGAGAGTGCTGAGGGACCAAACTGTACTGTGCCAAGGTGGATCTGGAGCTTTGAATGCTAGGACTATCACCAACCCTGTTATCCTTGCTTCTCATCCCCCATCCTACTGAAATAAAACCATTCACAGTCAATCATAGGAACGTGTGTGTGTGTGTGTGTGTGTGTGTGTGTGTGTGTGTGTGTGTGTGTGTGTACGTGCACACGCATGGGGGGCAATGGTGTCTCCTTCTCCTGCTCTTCACTTCCCCTCCTCACTAAGCACCCCCACAAAGTATTGACAAAGGACCGTAAGAGCATCACTTAGGCAGCTGCTAGCCTAAAGAGCGAGCTGTGAAATTACCAGGGAGATGAACCAATGTGCAGGGACTTTCAAAGCCAGTGCCCCAGCTGCTCCGCCCACTTGGTGGTGGTTTTAAGAAAAACATCTAGGCCCCAAATTATAAAGGAGCAACAGTTCTAAGATCAAAGAAAATGAAGGAGATGTACCCACAGACTGGAGGATAGCATGACAGAACAAGGGACTTACGAGTGTTGTATCAGGGAAGACAGCTCATTTAAAGCTGGAAATCCTGGTTGCTGTGTGTGTGTGTGTGTGTGTGTGTGTGTGTGTGTGTGTGTGTGTCCACACGTGTGCGTGTCATGTGCTCAAATCCGTATGTGCTAGCCATGTGTGGAAGATATCTACCTCAACTGTTCTCCACGTTATTTTCTGAGATGGGATTTATCTCTGAACTGGCACTCACTGATTTGCATAGATTGGCTGGCCAATAAGTCCTTCTGCCTCTAGGCCTCTCCAGTGCTGGGATGACTGATGTGTGTGTCTATGTGCATGGGTTCTCCATGTTTGAACAGCATGTACTTTACTACTGAGCCCTCTCCTTGGCCTCAGTTGTAACCTTGATTAATGAATTACTCTAGGTATGTTACTTTCATCAGCCTCCTAGACCTTATATGGGAAACAGGGAGAACACAGTAGGGTTGTCATGAAGCCCAGAGCCATGCCTTTGAAACTGACTTGCACAGGTAAAGCAAACTACCATTAAATAGAAGAGCAGCATCCATAGGTATGGAGACAGGCAAGCCAGGGAACTTGGGGGAAGAGACCTGGGGTGGACACGATGGTTTTCTTTCCAACAAATGCCTGGACCACAAACACAAAATAGTTCTGCCAACCAAAATAAGACAAAGCAGTGGGTGTGTGAGGAGGTATATTTGAAAGTCATTTCTGAAAGAGACATTACAGGGAAGATGAGGAATGTCAGCGGAAGAGAGAAACCCTTCCCTGGGAGACAATGAAAGATGACAAGTTAGGTCACGGTGGCTGAAAAGGAGACAATGATTTGTTGTCTGACTCCCTGGCCACTATAGGACTGTAACTAATGAGGCTGTTCTGGTTACAAAGGAAGCATTCAGCCCACTAATGAAAAACTCTTTGGCAACTGGTGTTAGGGAAAGAAAACACAAACCAGCAGCTCATTATTAGTTCCACAGCAAGTTAATTAATTTTTGCCAGTCACTTCAGGTCAGTGGCTGGGCTGAGCATCTGTCTCAGCCAACTGAACAGCTGGAGGGATGACCAGCATCTCTGTGGGCCATGCACATGTCCTATTCTGGGAATAGCTAGGGAGGCCAACTCCAAAGTTGGAGAGGAAAAAAAATGTAAAAGAATGAGTTTCTAGAGCTTCCTGTTCTTCTCTGGCCCACTGTACAAACCAGGATAAATGACAGAAATTTCACAACAAAAAAAGAGGCAGTTGTTTCAAGGGAGCATGCCCCTGCCTCTGTGCCTGAGGAGCAGAATGATTGGTTATCATGAGCACCATGTTTTCATCAGAAGTCAGGTCCTAGTCTAGGCTCTTAGAGCTATCTGTTTCATTGATCAGCTTGGAGCTCTTGTAGGATTGCTTAACCTCCCTGGGGTCACTTGAATTGTCTTTCCCTGTAAAGAAAAGGTGCCTATTGGGGTTCTTTGTACTATTAGAAAATTTTAGTTGCTAAATATGCCTTGCTGTATTCCAGTTTGGATCTGGAATACAAGGTCTACGCTTACAAGCTTGGTTCCCAGCTGAGTACTATTGAAAGGTGGGGATAACGGGAAGTGTTTAGGTCACCTCAAGGGAATTATAGGATGCCTGCAACACAAACACACACACACACACACACACACACACACACACACACACACACACACACACACAAGCACATGCACACTAACTCTAACCTTAAGATGAATAGTTTTGCTCCACCACTCCCTGTTAGCAAAATATGCTGCCCACTCCAGGCTCAAAGCAATGTGGGGGATGTCAACCAATCAAGGACTGAAACTCCCCAAAATGTGAGCACTAATAAACCTTCTGTATCTATAAACTGGTGTGTTGCAAGTATTTAGAATGGTTGACAAGATGCTAACAGAGCTTTCTTGGAGAAACACAAGCATTTGCCAGGTACTGTTGAATGATCCTTTCAGAAAGACTACAGTGGCCTGGCATAGTCCTTGTTGAAAGATGAGAGCACTAAATCTAAAGATGTGCTTGAATAAAAACATGCATGAAGTTGACCTGGTCTCAAAGAATAATAGCCCTTTTTAAAGACAGCTGTTATATACAAGTTCAATAAAGATCATTTGTTAACATTCATATTAGTAATGGTATATTTATTTTCTAGGGCAGATTAAGTGATACAAATTTTCCTAACTACCTGGGGTACATAATGCACATATGTAGTATTTATTACATAGTCACCCCTGGAATAGACCAAGATAAAGAAGCTCATAAAGCAACTGAAGCATGAACCATAATTTTAATCCCCTTCTTAGCTCAGCTTTATGGTGCTGTTTGGCTGTTATGGTTTGTTAAATTTTCTTGGTATTTTATTCACAATTATAGAGGTTTTAGAAAAAAGAAATTAAATTGGGGAAAGTTTCATTATCTTATGCCACATACAAATTTCTCTGGTTCTTTATAATAGCCCTCCCCCTCTTCTGTACTTGAACAAGAAACAGTGAGGTTGCAATTTGGGTTTGAATACATAGCCACAGCTCATGATTGTGTGTTTCTTCTATTCCTCCTCTCCCAATGCTCATGTTCACTGTGGAACCTGATGTCACTAGTTTGCAAGAGTGATTGGGACGCTCAAAATGAGCTCACACAAAAGAATTAGTGGCTGATGGGAGATTTGATGATGGGAACAATGCTGCTTAATGAAATAAATGTGGCATTTATATACAGCATTTCAGATCTTGTGGCAAATCAGGAGGCAAGGCTCCCAGCAAGAAAGAATCAACAACTGGTATCACTGATCCCAGGCAGAGTAGGCTGACCTGCCTAGGAAAACTGGCTGAAGAGACGGGTAGGGTTTCCATGGTGACCCTCCATGGTGAACCTTTCACTATGACTCAGCACTGCCTCCAACCTGGACACAATGTTTATGAGCAACCCGGCAAGGGGTTAGTGGAGTGCAGAGAAACTCAGGCCCCTGAGTTATAGATTAAGAGCTGACAGTCATAGAAAGGAAGGGAACCAGCTAGCTTCTTATGGATGAGACCAGACCCAAGATATTAAACAAATCAACACAGGATTTCACCTGTCAGTCCTGTAAACCAGTCCATCTGTTACGGCTTGAATATGAAGACTCCCACATAGGCTCCTGTTTTGAAGGCTTGGTTTCCAGACTGCAGTGCTATGGCTGCTGCGTCTTTTGAAGGTGGTGTCTGGCTGGTCTGAGTAGGTCACTAGGGGAGCACCTTTGAAAGTAGCACTCCTCATACTATCTAGCTCTTTCCATTTCATGAAGACTCAATACTACACACACCTGCTACTGTGCACTGACCATCCTTGTTGGCATGCCTTCCCCACAGTGATGAACTGAAACCCCTGAAACTTTGTACCCAACTAACAACACCCCCTAAGCTGTATTTCAGGTATTGTCAGACATCTATATATATGGAGCTAAAGACCCCAATTTTACATTTGTAGTATCTGAAGGGATTTTTGAGGATCCAATCCAGAACACTTGCTTGGAAATGTACTAGTTTCAAAGCATGCATATGCAGATATATGTATGGAAATTTATTTGGGAGCTTTGGCTCCATGAAGTAAAATGCTAATGTAACAACATAACCAGTGCTTTACAGACACTTCCTGCCCTCAGTTTCTCTTCCCTTAATTGTTTTTGTATGTGTGCCCTTTTATATCTTCCCTTTTGGTCTCTTCTCCTCACTATATCCTTTATTCCACTTCTTCCCCCAATGTGACCATTTCTCACATATCTTTTTTTTACTATTGTTATTATAGGAAGAATTTGTCTTTTAAAATGCTGGAAAAGTATTCAGCCTGTTGGTCAAGTGAACAATTCACATGCCTTTGAAAAACGGTGATATGGAGAATTTGCCCAAATGCTCCCCATGGGACCCTGGGACCCAGCCACAGCTCTTCCCACAGATTCGCAGACAAAGCTGTAGGCTGAGCAGTTACACACTGGTCTCGTCCAGTGCCAGCTGAATTAGGCGAGTGTGTAGGTCAACCAAGAACAGAAATGAAAACTTTGAAGGCAGTTTAACCTGTTCTCAGTTTCTTCTTGAGAGCTGGGAACAAATATTCCAAGAAGAGGAATTGAGGAAAGCTGACCACTCTCAAGAAAGCTTAACTTCTCTTCCGGAAGCTGCTCTTGTCTTGAGAGATCTTGGAGATCTGGAACAACTTTGAGTGCCAGCCACCCAGTCATCAGCTGTCTGGCTGTCTGGTCAGGGCTTAATTCAGTTCCCCCTTTCCTTCCCAAAGAAGAGGAGTCATGGATGTGTGGTGAGAAAGACAGAGATGCAGGAGAAAGTGAGGAGAAAAGAGCAGAAAGAATGATTAAAGATAGACAGGAGGCCAGAGAATATTGGAATCTTCCATCTAGGCAGGGGTGCTCAGGGGTGTCCTGAAGCCCCATCCTTCTTCCCTTTGGGGTCTTCTGGGATTCCATTGTTTTCCATATTTCATGTCTATTCCTGAATGACCATTCACAGCCCTTCCTCAAGCCTTACCCTGTAATTCTTTCACCTTCAAGGTAGGTAAATGGATCATATACTGTTCTCATGCAAACTGGTGCTCACCTCCATCTCCTTTTGTTGATTTCTCCCATGAAATATTCATGTCTGATGGCTTCCTGGGTTATCAGAAGCACTTACTGCCCTTTGGCCTTCTCTGGCTCCTTGCAACATAGTTATGTAATATGATTAAAGAAATTAATGTTTATTGGGTGTTAAATATTTTTCCAGGAATTTTATATACATTGACTCATTTAAATTCCATTGGCATTCTACAGTAAGGCTAGGTAGATAGTTCAGTGAGTAGTTTTTGATGAGCAAGCATTCATCCCTGGGATGGTGGAGTCAGGAGGGTCCTAAGGTTTGCTGGCTAGACACACCACCTGAACTGGTTGGAGAGCTGTAGGTTCAATAAGAGATCCTGCCTCAAAATCCAAGGTAGAGAAAGACTGAGAAAAAAATCCAACTTTGGCCCTTGGCCTCTACATGTATGCAGGCACACATGCACGCAACACACACACACACACACACACACACACACACACACACACACACACACACACATCTCCAGTAAGCTATTATTATTATCCCTCTTTCACACAGAAGAAATCTAAGGTCTGGAGAAGTATCTTGACAAAATCATTCATCTGCCCGGAGCAGAGTAAGATGGATCAGACTTTATTCCTCAATGCATCAAGCTAACCATCCTGCTTATTCTTTCCACCCAGTGAGAGGCTGGTTAATAAGCAGAGGATAAGACAAGAGAGGAAATGTAATTTTGTGCTGATTTTATGATTGGCATATCTCCAGCATCCACCACGTTTGGTTCATTACCTTTTCATTGAATGGATAAATAAATGTTTCCACTGCTATGATTGGGATAAGAATAGTTTATGGCAGTGGTGTAAGGACACATGAGTGTGAAATTTCTTTGGATTCCACCAAGAAGATGAACAATGATTGTTTGGGTCTTGTAAATGCTCATCTTTGGGTTGCCAGATATTAATCACTTGATCCTCACAAGGTTAATTATTTAATCTTCACAGTTTTATAAGGGAGAGCCCTGTATTTGTATTACAAAGATTAAAAAATATTTTTCCAAAGGTCACATGATGAGTAAATACACAGGCAAGATATGAACTCAAGCAGTCTGACAACATAGGTCTTCATAATCTGTATATTCCACTCCATAAACTTACTGACCTGCGTGGCCTGTGCACTTAGAATCTACATAGCAGAAGACTTGAAATCCAACAGAGGTCAGCACAAGGAATACGGCTATCTACTGAAGGCTTCCATAAGTAGGAGACACTGTGCTTAGTTAGATTTCTATTGCCATGAAGAGACACCATGACCACTGCAATTCTTATAAAGGAAACATTTAACTGGGATGGCTTACAGTTCAAAAGGTTAGTCCATAATTGTCATGGTGGGAAGCATGGGGACATGCAGGCAGACATGATACTGCAGAAGGATCTGCGCGTTCTATATCTGGATTGACAGACACCAGGAAGTGACAGTGAGTCACTGAGCCTGGGCTTTAGCTTCTGAGACCTCAAAGCCCACCCCCCTAGTGACACACTTCCTCCAACAAAGCCACACCTACTCCAACAAGGCCACATCCCCTATTAGTGCCACTCCCTATGGGCCTATGGGGACTATTTTTATTCAAACTATCACACACTGTATCACACTTTGATACCTTTTCAATACAAATGTAACTTCAAAGCCAACTTGTGGTGTGGCTGCCTCCAACCCCTCTCAACTTCTAAAAGATAAGTATGAACTTCTAATTCTCTGTGTTAAGGAAATCTAAAATTCCCATTTAGTTTCTACATTTCTATGAGTTCCCCAGACACTAGATTGTCTCATTTGCATCAAGTTCATTTATGTTTCATGTGATATGTCTCAGAAGTGAAACTTGACAATCTCTTTGAGGCCCACCCAAAAGCCTACCTATGAAAAGCAATCTGTGTGTTTAATACAAGGCTGTTGGAAGTGTGGAGAAGGATGGAGGACTTTAGACAAGAGGAATGCAAGCAGCATGAGCATTCAGTGTGTCTTTTCCTGCACTTATAAGTATCTCTCCAGGAAGCAATATCAAAGATGGCCTCAAAGATGGCCTCACTGGTCCTCTCCCCTCTACCTCTTAACATTTCCATGTATATATGCGGACACCCATGATTTCAAATCCACTATGCATGCCAAACAATTAATATAAGACTAATTTTCCAAATAAAGATAATATCCTTCAGAGAGGAAGTTGTGTGTCCATCTTTGTGATTGATTTTAACCTTTACTACATGTGCTAGTTACCTTTCCTTGTTGCTATTACAGAGTACAGAGAAATGCAGCTTAAGGGGAGAAATTTCACAGTTTGAGGAGGTACAGTGCATCATGGTAGAGAAATCTGGTGCATCTGGCTAGGGCAGCAAAAGTGTAAGACAGCAGATTACATCACAGCAATAGTCAGAGCTGGGGCTGGAATCTGGCCTAGACGACAACCATAGTCTCTACCCCTATACCCCAGTGTCAATTAGGCTCCCTCATTACCAAAAGATTCCCTAACTTTCCAAAACAGTACCATGGGTGAAAACCAACTGTTCAAACACAAGAGTCTGTGGTGAGCCTGTGGGGCACATTTGACACTCAAACTACATGTATGTGTTTTCAATGATGAAAGCATAAGCTATCTGGAAGAAGTATCATGGCTTTCAATGCTGTGTATATTGCTCCAGACCAAGAGGTGTCCAATAGCCAGAAGATGCTCCAAAGCTGTTTGGTGATTGATAAGAAACCAGAGATCCAGTGGCATCACTAAGTTTGACTATTAAACTAAAGCTCCCTCCACTGAGCACACCTCATAGAGCACCAACTCCTTATAAACCTACAGTCATCTACCACTGTGCTTCCTGAAGGGCAATTCATAAATCAGAATAGACTAAATTGTGGCCTTAATGTCCCTATTGAAACTCAAAATATTCATCTTCCTGAACAGCTTTAAAACACGACTCCAAAATGACCTAGTGATTATGTCTCTGGGCACTGGAAAAAAGTTTTAAGTAAAAATATCTTGATTAGGCTGACACAAAATCTTTCATGAATCCACACTCTTATTAATCACTTCAGGTGAGTCAAAGTAAACATAGTCAATCAAAACTCTAAAGGTGGAGTTGGGAAGGAAATCCTTGGTTCAAAGATGATTGCTCTCCCTCCCTACATTTCTCCTTTGCATCATCTTTCCCCATATCCCCACCCCATTCTCTCACCAACCTTTACCCAAGAAAGGACAACAACAATGACACATGTATGAGACACATGCAATTTCCTTCTGTTGAGTTTAATCTCGTGAGCATGATTTCAAGAGGACCAGATTGTATTTTGGGTGTTATACAGTTTGTTATATATCTAAGACACAATGCCTATCTCTTGCAACAGGCAATGAATCAGGCAGCTTCCCCAACTAGGTTTCACTTTCCTTTGTTCAATGTTTAAAAGAAAACATAGACAAAATTCTAACTTTCAGGCATTGGGTGTCGTGAAAGCTTCAACCTTGCTCTGCACTACCACACAGAAAACAGTTTGTAGGTTGAGGTCGGGATATTACGTAATGTCTCTCGCTGGTGTCTGTCTTATGTCATGGAGAAAGATGAAGATACATTTTGCTTCATGCTGAAAGAATCCTGAGAGGGACTGTGAAAACCTTCTTCCTTATGTTGAAACATAATGAAGTGAAAAAAAAAAGGAAGGGGAAGGCAAGATGTTCCCATTTGTAGGAAACCCCTACGTTCACTTCTTGGTCTCTGATTTATTGCTTCCTAATGGGGTATCTTTCCCAATCCTTCCCCAAGCCAAAGCTTTCAAGGTGTTTCCCCTAAATCCCCTGCTTATGTTGCTAGTTGCTCTGAGAGTCAAGAGAAGTAGCCTCAGTTGTAGTCTGTTGATATCTTACATCTATAAACAGAGGTAGCAATGTAACATTTTAACCATCATTCAGTGGTTCAATTCACCCGTCTATATTGGCTAGGAGTTACAAAATTGGTCCAGCTTCTCAATCTGTTGTTTGCTGTTGTTGGTGTTACTGAATACCCACTTGCCCATATTGTACAATTTGGCTCATATTGATTCTCTTTAGCTGTAAAACAAACTGGCTTTTGTCTGTTCCCGCTTCTATTTGAGACTGAGTTTTGTCTCCATCTTTCACTTGAGTAGCCTCTTACCTGGCATTCTTTTGGTCACTTTCCCTTGTATTCTTCCTCCATCACACTCAGAGTGATCCTAGTGATCCAAGAGCCACCTAAAACGTCCTCTCATCATCTACCCAGTGAAGTTTGAATTCCTTATATGGACCTTTAGGATTCTTCACAACCCTGACTTTCTGTTCATGGATAAGGGTATACCAATCCTTCTCTGTGCTTAGCACGGTGCTGTGGTCTAAAGACAGTCTCCACTTTGTCCTCCTGTCATTCAGGACTAATATAAGCAGTTACATCTTCCAGATCATTAACACCGATTAGAACTTGTTCATGGATGCTCACTACCTTCCATCCTCTAATTGAGCTCCCCACCTCTTACCCATCCCATAAAAACATTCCACCTATCCTTCAAATCCCCAATCAAGTAGCACTTCCTCTTTGCAGCCCAAGGGAGCCCTGACTCTCCCAAAGCCTCCTTCCTCTTACCTGTTCTTCTGCACTTTGCTCTTTTCCACAGAGTATTCATTAGAATGTGACCACAGCAATGACTACCGCTGGCTTAACACATTTGCTACTCTAAATCAGAAACTATCTTTTATGGTTTATCTAATTATGACATCCATTGCATATACCATGGGCCTGGGACATGGTGTATAATCAATAGTTGAGTGCAGCTTTAAGCATTAGTCTCTGGGGTGCCAGGTGACTCCTATATATTGGGGTTTCAGGGGAACCCTGTACAGGGTAAGAACATGCTGATAAGAATAATCTTTGGGGTTCAAAAATATCCCTTTTCTATTACTCAGAATTAGAGCTGAAGTTAATGCTGAGCCATTTGGTACAGACCGCACAACAGGGCTTCTCCTAGGACTCAGAATGAGGCGTCACCTGGGACTGAAAACCGCTGGCTTTCGGTGACTCTTTCTTTTCATTAAAGCACACAGATAAGATACACTATGAATTTCACTCACGTAACAGCAGCCTCTTTCTCTTCCTGAAAAGTAATGAAATAATTAAATAGAAATGACCCCTGGCCCAAGACTCCCACATCTCCCCACCCCAATGACTCACCATGGCTCCTTCTCTTCTGCAGCTCTGCCACCATGTGAAGTTCATGCAATACTGCTCATCGCTTGGCCATTTTCAATTAATTTCCTGAGTAAAATTTCACGAGACACTATCAAACCTTTTGCTAAAATCAAGATATATTACATCTACTCTATTCCTTCAGTCTACTAATCAAAAAAGCAATCAACTTTGTCTGGCATGATTTGTTCTTTTAAAACCCATAATGCTTATTGCTCATAATTCCATTATCCTAGATAGTATTTTTTTCCTCTTAATATTTGTTCCACTATATTAGCAGGGATTGAATTACTTGATGATTTCTAGGATTTCTTTCTTTCTTTTTTTTTTTTACCCCTCACTGCTTTGCAAATTTGCTACCTAATTGAAAACTATCAACAAAATGGTATTTCCTTATTCTGCTGAATTGCAGAAGACTAAAAAAGGGACTTCCAGGTCTCTTGGTCAATTCCTATTTCTTCCCCAGGTGAGGTAACTTTTCTGAACCATTCTGGATTCAGTGTTTCCCAAGTGGAAGATTCTAAGATCTTTTTGGCTAACTGTATCAGTGATTTGTGACCCTATACTCAGGTCATTCTGGGGAAAAATTAATATAGTGGGGAAGGCACAGAGCTGAGGTCAAATACCTGGCATTTGCTACTTCTGTGAGTTTAAGCATGTTGTTTTGTTTTAATGGAGAATAAATAAGAGATTTTTAAATAAAAGTATTTTAAACATTATACTGATTTTTCTTTAGTTTTTAATCACAAAAAGAAAAATGTGAAAAAACTCTAACTGTGCAAAATATATATTTCCCTTCAGGCTCTTTAAACCAAATTCTACTACTCTCAGAAGTAAGAGGCAAACAGCTTGATATATGTTCCCAGTATATCTTAAAAAACTTTTTTTAACATACATAAACCAAAATGGGCTATAATATACATGCTGTTTCACAATTTACATTTTTCACTTGGAAAAGCACATGTATGTTTACATTAGTGTTTGTGAAGAAGATGGGAGACAGAGAAAGATAGAAAGGAGGATAAGAGGGGGCAATGGGTGGGGCAAATGTGACTGAGGTGAATATGGTCATAGTACCTGGTATGCCTGTATGGAAGTGTGACAACAAAATGCACATAGGAATTACAGGACACAGCCTGCATGTAGAAGTCAGAGAAGTCCCTTGTTTGTTTCTGTGTAACTAAACTAGATGGTCAATGAGCTCCTGGGTCTCTCCTGCCTCTATCACCTATCTTCCTATGGGGGCTAGGATTACAGATGTGTACGTCCTGGCTTGATGTGGGCTCTGGGGATATGAACTCAGGTACTCATGCTTGAACAGCAAACACTTTACCTACTGAACCATCCCCCCAGCTCTCATTTTTTAATTATATAATTTGGTGCAATGTATTATTTTATAATCAAATGTGTCATAGATAAATCCTAATTAATTTGGCCAGTTCCCTGTTGATATGTATTTAAAGAAGTTTCATGTTTGTCTGAGTTTCATATAACACTGATAATGAACTATTAATATAATAGTGTTTACGTGGTTAGTGAAAATCCAGTAAAGGAGAGTGGGAATTCGAAGACCAAGAGGGTTGCCTGCTGAGGCAGGATGCTCACATGCTCCCTCTAAAGTAACAACCCTTACCAGAAGAGTCAGATGGAGAGGAATGCTGAGGGGAGCCCCACCTCTCCTCACTTTGAAGATGACCAGGGAGGCCTCTCTCAATTAGTCTATGTGAAGCCCACCTGTGGGATTCTCTAATCTTTGTTGGTCACTTCAAGATCTGGTTGTTGACAATACAGCTTATGCCTGAGTGTCCTTAGGCCACTTATCCACCTGCAGTGCAGCTCCAGTTGCTTATTTACACAATGTAGGCAACACAGTTCTCACTGTCATTTATCAAGTATTTATTGCACAGCAGACATGAGGCCAAAGCAAGCTCTGGCACATTACCTTAATTCTGATTAAATCCTTTTGAGGTAAGTGGTATAAATCTCATTCTTAAATTGGGGTTTTAGTCTTATTATTGAATTGTAAGAGTTATTTATAATCTGCATAGAGTTCTTTTATTGTGATACATGATTTGCAAATATTTTCTCCTAGTCGTTTTCATGTTCTTAATAGTGTCCTTTGAAGCATGGTAAATTTAACTTTGATCAAATATAATCTATTAATTCCTTTAATGGTTCTAGCTTTAGTGCTATATCTCATAACTTCTGTTAACTCAAAGTCACAGAGATTTTATGCTATTAACCTAGAAAGCTTATAGTTTAAATTCTGCATTTAGACCTGTGATCCATGTTAATTTTTGTGTATAATGTGAGGTAATGGTAGGGGCTTTGTATTGGTATGTGGATTTCCAATACCCATCCATTAGGGGGATATCTTTCCCTTAATGAATTATCATAGTAACTTTGCTACAAATTTACTGTCCACAGATAAAGGATTTCTTTTCTCATTCTCAATTCCATTCCATTGACAGATACTGTTACTACTGCTTGTCTGCAGTCTTCAGTGTGTGTGTGTGTGTGTGTGTGTGTGTGTGTGTGTGTGTGTGTGTACATACACACATAGATATCCATTCCATTGATAGATACTGTTACTACTGCTTGTCTGCAGTCTTCAGTGTGTGTGTGTGTGTGTGTGTGTGTGTGTGTGTGTGTGTGTGTATGTATGTGTGTATACATACATGCATAGGTACATACACAGGTATGTATGTGGATGATACAAAACACACACACACACACACACACACACACAGTTTTATCATATATACCTATGCATTTCTATGCACATTTAAGCCACAAAAAATATAAAGGACTGTTGGAGTTTTCATGGGGATCACACTGAATTTGGGAATCAATTTATAGAGAAGAGCCATTTGAAACTACTGGGTTTTCTATTTTTTATTTTTAAAACTTATTTTACATGTATGGGTGTTTTGCTCACATATATGTTTTATGAACCTACACATCCGACTGACTTCTCATTCATTCCTCCTCTTGTAAAATCATTTATTCATTCAACTTCTCAGTTCTTGGTTACTGTTGATAATTGTCTTATAATTTAATCCCTAAACTTTTTAGCTACTCTTTTTCACGTATTTACAACACCTAATTTTAAGTCTTTGTATTTTTAACTCAGTAAACAAGGACATTCAGAGCCAATTCTATTGATTTCTTTAACAACCCCTTTCTGTTTCCTTTAATGTATTCTACATTTGGGTGGAAATCTGGTATTTTACATACTCCAGTGCAGCAACTTCAGAGGTTGCTTTTCCTCTTAAAGATTGTTGTGGGTTGTCTTGTGTTATCTTTTTCTTTATTGTTGTTGCTTAGCAACTCGGACAAGCCATATCTCTGAGCTCCTTTCCTTGAATTGTATCTTTGTGGATTCTTTGCCATGTGCTTGTTTTCTTTCTAAGGCTGGCTTCTTACGACTTCTCCTTTTGTAGTTAGTGGTCTATAAATACTGAAACAGAGACTACACTGAGAATATATACAACTTCTCTGCAAAGTCCATGACCAGAACTTGAGACTCGTAAATGTCTTTACCTCCTCTGTACACTCTACCCCCTGCTATGAGTCATTTTCACCTCTGACATTGCTGAGCCTGGGCACTCCCAGACCTCCTCACCCATTCAAATCAAATGAGCTCCCTTTGACAGTGACAGAGAGACCATTGCTCCTCTTTGTCTTCTCTGGTGGCTGGCTGTGTTGACAGAGATGAGTGGACAAGAGTAGCACCAGGTCAGAACCCTAAAGTGCTTTTACCTGAAGTCCAACTGTTTTTAAGTATATGTGTCTCTCAGAGTACTTTACATCTGATCAATCTCTAGGACACCGAAATACCTGTTTCTATTGATTTTTGTCCAGACTTAGAGTTGATTTGGTGAGAGAGAATTTTCCAGTCTCTTCATGTGGCTATAGCTGTAAGTTTTATTCAGATTTATCCTTTAAATAAATGCATGAGGCTTTATTTGAATCATTTATTTTTTCATTTTCATAGATTTCCAGAATTAGCTATACCCTCTTATCAATTTAGGGAACTAAGCGTTTCTCTTTAGTGACAATGTTTCTTTACTATACTTTATTTGTATGCCATGCAAAAGGCAAACAGCTGGCTGAATTTGCCATTATTATCTAGGTAAGCTCACTTAGACTATGTGCCAGCCAATCCCGTTTGCGCTGCCTAGTCTGCATCCAGATTTGTACATGGGGAGAATGCTTTAGGATTTTGACAAGGAAGAAGCTAAGTTAAAAGTGTACACACTTTCTGAGTCCTGGAACTAGGTGGCATTCACCCAGGGAGGTGGCATTCACTGAAGGGAGGTATCTTTGTCCAATTTCTCCAACTAGAAGAAGCAAGTTTTTGTTTGTTTTTTTGTTTTCCCAATTCACACAAAAGTGTTATGTAGCCTAGCTGTGTGCCTGAGCTTCGTTCTGTTATTCCCTTCACTTTTTTCAAATGCCACTTGATATTCCCGCTACAGTGCAGGCAGTTTACCTAGATCCAACACAGTCACATAAAGGATCTTTATCAGTCTCAAGCTCCTGGGGGTGGGTGGGGAGAATATCAACAGATACCACAGAGAAAAGAATGAAGCACTTATGTGAAGGCCAAATGATTTTCTTGACCGCTATCTAAAACACTGAAACTGTGGTCTCCCCAGGATCCTCATTCTGCAAGCACTAATTACTCTCACGGCTCTATTCTTTTTACTATTCTTGGGATTCTTTATCTAATTTGTACTTAAAGGTTCCCAGTATGTTATAATCTGTGATGCACACTTAGATGTGGGAGAGACAGTGGCAGCCACTCCTTCCCGAGTACACACTGTTAAAGAATGGACATTTTTAGGACAGAAACAGCTGATGTTAACAAATGAAGAAAAGACAAAAAAGAAATATAGGAAAGGCGCATATAATATGAAGAATTATATGTTAATAATAGTTTAGATCTATGTAGCAATACTGGAAATGAGAGGATCCAGCAGGGGCTGGCAAACTGTTCTTATAGAAGGGAATTAAATGTTTGTCTACTATATTGTAATGATGACATACAACCAAAAGACCATTATCACTATGAGTGCCTTTCGATAATTCCTTATTCCCAGAAGAACATTTCAATTACCTCTTCTGCTGCCTCAAGGTAGAGAGTGCTGACCACAACAGAGAGGCAGACTCACGGGCAGGTCAAGGTCCCTGAGAACTGAGACGTGGATGCTGCCCCACCACATATACCAACAGTTTCCCTAACAAGCAAAGGAATGACACCCAACAAATTCACTTTGAGAAAGCACGAATCAAAGTCAGTGCTTCCTTAAAGAAGGAAGCAGAAAGAATCCAAATAGACTGGCATCATTTGGACAATAATAATCTAGCTACAATTAGATCAGTTCCTTGGTGCCTTTGTAGGCAGTGCTGGATGCCAAGATCTGTCTGTTTGTGACCCTATGTTGTATGTATGCACATATGTGAGTGCTGGTACACATGCACATGTATGCATTTGTGTGTTGAGACCAGAAATCCACATCAAGTATCTTTCTCTATAACCTATGCTTTCTTTTTTTCTTTCTTTTCTTTCTTTCTTTTTCTTTCTTTTTTTTTAAGACAAGATGTCTCACTAACCCACAGTTAGGCCACTGTAGTGGTGGGATTAAAGGGATGGACCACCACTCCTAGCATTTGTACATGGGTGCTGGGGATCAACCATAGGTCCTCATGCTTGCGTGAGAAGTGCTTTGCTGACCGAGTCACCTTCTGATGCTGGGCTTTCTTTAGAACCTGCTGTGGTTCCACTTCTGAAAAGGACCTTGCTTTTTCCCGTTGGAGAAATTAGGAAAAGATAACTCTCCTGGAAGAATGCCACATAGTACCTGGCCTCACAAACAGTTACTGTCACAGGTGCAGTTCATTCTTTTATTATTATTATTATTATTATTATTATTATTATTATTATTATTATTATTATTTAAATAACATTTTTCATTTATTTTACATGCCAACCAGTTTCCCCTTCCTCCTCTCCTTCCATCCTCTCCCCTTTCCCATCTATGCCCTTCCCCATCCACTCCTTCTCCAGTCTCCATTTAGAAAGGGACAGGTCTCTCATGAGTTTGCACAAAGCATGGCCATCAAGTTGAGGCAGGACCAAGCTCCTCCTGTTATATCTTGTGGGGCCAGGTAATTCAGCATAGGGAATGGGTTACCAAAAGCCAGCTAAGCACCAGGGAGAGGTACTGCTCTCATTGTTAGAAGACTTACTAAGAGACCAAGCGACAGGATTGCACACACATGCAAAGGGTCTAGGTCAGTCCCGTGTAGGCGTCCAGTTCATTATTAGCAATTTTTTTGCCATGCCCCTAAAGTCCTGAGTATAATGACACCTATAGACAATGTGACACATGGACACCTGGACTGATCAAGCCTCTTGCTTTACAGAGTCAGGATTCTTAACCCAGGGTAGGAAAGAACCAAAAGCCCCCAGCCGCCATGGCTGGAATAACTCTTATCAGGTCAGCCACATGTTACTCTCCTGAGCCATTTCCCTGCTTACAGAATGGTCTCTTGAACATTATTTTGATTGATTTTTCTAACAAGTCAGCAAAGAGAGCCAAAGAGATAAAATGACCCCCAGATCTCTCTTCGACTCACATTGAACCAGTCTTTCTCTGTCTTGAATAAGGAAAGATTACCTCTCTGCTCTAAGTAGAATTATACCGTAGTCATCCCATTCAAGAGGATTTTATTTCATTCTTTTTTGCAAGGTCTTAGCTTTCCTTCACATTGCTTCAGGCATAAATTTGGAGTGGTTCACGGCTTTTCTTAAACAGAGCTCATATTTCTTTAGCATGTGTCTTACCTGAACCACTTGATATATAGAAACCAGTGAGGCTAAAAAAATCCAGATAACATTAATAAAAGGTTTGTTATAAGAGGAAATGGGGAAATAAAGGGGGCAGCTCCATAGACTTTTATAGATTATCTGGTCCCACCCACAAAATCCACCGACCAAGGAGCTGAGCTGGTCAAATACTCCTGGTTGTGGACAGTGTTCCTTCCATATCTGAATGGGCAGGAGGGCTGTGAACAGCCCAACTGGTCACAGTGACCTTTATGAACTGCCTAATGGTTAGATGGCCACTGGCTCATGCATGTGTATATATACATGCACCAACCCAAAACAAGCAAAGAAACAAACCCTCCATAACATTGCAATTTAAGATCTGATCACCATCCACCAGCTTCAGAAATTTATGTTATTAATTGCCTCTCTCTTTCTAATTGTAGGTCAAAAATTATTGAATATCTGTGTCATATTAGTCCTCTCAAGATGTAATGAACAAAAGAAAAGGGGTTTCCTTGTTCTGAAGCTTACCATCTAGCCTCAGTTTACCGATCTGTAGGTTAGGATAATACCTATTGTACTATGCTATGAAAATCAAAGTTGATGGTAGATAGAAAAGCTTGTTGCAGCCAGTAGCTCTTGCTATTTCATTTGGCATAGGGCATGAGACAGCTCCCAAGGCCAATAAGCAGTTCATGTGTGTCTTATGTATTTCCCTACCACTCCAGTATTAAGCTCTATGTTGTCATACCTTCCCAGGTTCTCCAGCCATAAGGAGTTCACCTGGAAAGGTTAGGTGCTCTGGAAGACTTCCTCTTTTTTCCCCTCTAGGGTGCTGCATTGATTTTTAAAAGAAATACAGCCGAGTTGCAGTCCAAAGAGAAGCCAGAGGCACAAGGATATTCAGATTCTAGAAACTATGACCAACATGTAGGTTGACATATCTGTCCCTCTATGGTGGGATTTCTGTACCTCAAAGGGCTTTATGCCAGGTGTTAAATTGTCATTGTATTGGAAATGCATGACCCCTGTCTTAAAGGGGAAAGGTAGCGTCAACCATCTAGTCTAGTAGATGAAGAAACTGGGCCTGGGAAGATGGCTGTCAGTAAAAGTACTTGCCTTACAATCACGAGGGCCTGAGTTCCATAGCCAGAAGCCAGGGAAAAACAACAACAACAACAACAACGACAACAAAAAACAGGCATGATGGAGTACACTTACAGCCCTATTACTACAATGCCAGAGACATGAATATCCCTGGGGCTTGTTAACCAGCTAGTCCAGCCTAATTGGTGAGCCTAGGATAGTGAGATACCTTGTATCAAAAGAAGGTAGATGATGGTACCTAGGAACAATACCTGTGGTTGTCCTCTGACTTTGAGGTTCTCTCTCTCTCTCTCTCTCTCTCTCTCTCTCTCTCTCTCTCTCTCTCTCTCACACACACACACACACACACACACACACACACACACACACACACGTATGTGCACACACACCCGTGCACACCATTAAGACTCACAGAGGTAAGCAATAACCTTAATGGCAGACCTGTGACTATAGCCCAGGCCTGTTCTTTGCCCTGCCCTTCTTTCCTTACTTCTATGACTACCTCCCTGCTGTGGTTTGAATGCAAAGTGCACCCTACAGGCTTATGTGCTTGAACACCTGGTCCCCAGGTGGTCATGCTGCTTTGAGAATCTATGTAACCTTCAAGCTGGAGGTTGGGGCCTAGCTGGAGAAAGTGGGTCTCTAGAGGGAGGTGCTTAAAGGTTTATACCAGTTTTTCTTCTGTTGCTGTGTTAAAATGCCATAGCCAAAAATCAACTTGCAAAAGAGTTTATTTCAGTTTATAGTTCCAGAGGAGGATTCTGGAGTGGCAAGGAAGTCCTGGTGGATGGTGGCAAGTGACCCGAACAGGAAGCTGGCTGATCACATTTCAGCCATACCGGAAGCAGAACTGGAAGCAGGACAAGGCTATAAACTCTCCAAGGCCCCCTGCTGGTAACATACTTCCTCCAGCAAGGCTCTGAATCATAAAAGTTGCATAACTATCTGGGGCATATCTAAAACAAATAGCAACAGTGTTGTACAGCCCAGCACCATTTCTGGTGGTCTCCCTCCAGTCATTCCCCAACTCTTGCTCTCTCCTGCTCTCCCTCCTTCTCCAATCCCCTTCTTTCTTCCTTTCATCTTTCTCCCTCTTCCTCTCTCCCCTCTTCAGTCTACCAAGATGTAAAACTCATGACAACCCCCTACAGCCATGGATAGGAGCTGGGTCTTCTGGCTTGTCTTCTCCATGACGAAACTGAGTCAAAATGATTTCTTGCTTCTCTCAGACATTCTGTTACAATGAAAAGTAAGCAATGCAATCCCTATCACCTTCTGGACAGAATTAGATGACACCATTAGAAAAGGGCATACAGTTCACCAAATGTTCATAACCCATGCCTTCCCATGAAGAGACTTGTAGAAGGCAAAGATGGCAACACCTCAGGAGGAGCCAGTTCTGATAGGGTCAGGCATCCTGCAGGAACCACCACTTGTGAGGCAAGTATGCTGGCTCACTCAGGCAAGGCAATCTCTGAAACTCCCCCCTCCAGCTCCAGCTGCTAGACTGGTACCAGAATCACACTAGGATTGCCACAAATCATAGCCCATTGATATGATTGCTCAAGCTCAAGCGTCAGGACCAAAGACTCAAGGTCAAGAGATGAGGGGAGCATTGCTCCAAATAAACCCAAACAACTAATGTGGCCTTTTATGGTGAGATCTAGAACAGAGTCAAGAATGTAAATCTATACATCTACTCAGCGACCTTTCTTGATGGGCAATCTTGCTAAATGGAAATGTGACCACGAGAGCCCTTCTAGTAATTCTGCAGGGTCAAGGATGGAAATGACCCTCTGCTTAGATGCTGCCCTTGGCTCTGGGTGTGTTCTTGAACCCATGGCTAATTTATTTTCACAAATATCTTTGTCTATCCATCAAAGATGAACTGAACAGATATGTGGAAGATGTAGAAATGGTCTAGCTGATGCCATCTGGCATTATACTGTGCCCTCCATGGGCAGGGGGAGAAAACAACATGCTCATCCATCTGCTTATCTACGTTACCCAGCTGGCATCACTGTCATTTACAACTGCTGCAGAATAAAACAATTAACATCACCTCCTCAAAAGTCCAAACCAACTCAGTAGAACATTGTTTTAGTTAGGTTTTCTATTGTTGTGAAGAGATACCTTGACCACTGCAACTCATATAAAGAGAAACACTTAGTTGGGGTGGCTGGCTTACAGTTTGGAGATCTAGTCTATTATCATCATGGTGGGAAGCATGATGGCATGCAGGCAGAATTGGTGCTGACGAGAAGTTGAGAGATCTACATCTGGATCCTCAGGCAACAGAAAGGAAGAGTGAGCCATGGGCCTAGGATGAGCTTCTGAAACCTCAAAGCTCACTACCCTGTGACTCACTTCTTCTAAAAAGGCCATACCTACTCCAACAAGACCATACCTCCTGATTGTGCCACTCCCTAGGGACTAAAGGGGGCCATTTTTATTCAAACCACCACAAATACCTATTGACTTGAATCATAAATCAACATGTGTTAATCTTATTGTGAAAGGGATGTAGTACCTGGGCTCAAATCTGAATACTATCTAACCACACAGAGGAAAGGAAAACCACTGGCAATTGAGTCACCCAGAAGTAACATTTACAACGAGGCTGGTCAATTGCCTTTGTACAAGTCTAGGTTTTGTGTGTGTGTGGCTGTTTTGTTTTACAAAATAATTTCTCTAATGGGCCTTGAATATTTCCCTATATTACTAAATATTTTTATTTGTTGTTGTTGGTAGTGGTGTGTGTGTGTGTGTGTGTGTGTGTGTGTGTGTGTGTGTGTGAGAGAGAGAGAGAGAGAGAGAGAGAGAGAGAGAGAGAGAGAGAGAGAGAGAGAGGAGGGAGGGAGGGTGGGGGAGGAGGGAGTGGGAGGGAGAGCACAGATGCCCTCGGAGGCCAGATGCACTGAGTCACAAGTGGTTTTGAACTGTGTGATGGATGTGGGTGCCAGGAACTGGGCTTGGGTTCTCTATAAGAGAGGTATATGCTCTTACTTACTGATTCACATCTCAACTCCCACTAAGTACATTTCTGTAGAATAAATGTAACAACATAATAATTCAGGCATGCTATATGTTATTTAATGAAGTGCTTATTGTTGTGTTCTTAAAATATTTCCACCTTTTCACCCTCATAAGTAGAGTCTAGATGAGCCAATAGGAAATATTTGCTATGATCCTATACCTTAGGTCTAAGAATTACATAGAGGAAAAAAAATACTTTGTGGCTTGGGAGAATCATTATGCTAATGGAACTCAGCTTAAAAGTTATTTCCATCCTATTCCACCCCATCTCCTAGGAGGGAAAAAAGATGCAGATACTGAGAAAAAACACTAAAAGTCCTTGAAACTTAAACAAGATCTGGAAATCTAGACTTGTCTGGAGGAAGAAGCCTCTCCCTGTTCTTGGGGAAGAAGCCCCTGGTCAGTACCTGTAGGTTACAGGAACTGAATGAACAGTTGGAAACCCACCAAAAGGCTCCTTTAGAACCAAGGAAGGCAGAGCCACGAGTAACCATGCCACCAGGGTGAGAAAACTTGGGGAGCTAGGAAGTCTGTTTTCATTAAAACAGGAGAGTGGGCACAGTGTGGCCACAATTGCATTTCTTTTCATCTTAAAAGGAAACAAATTGAACTTTGCCAATAGTATTACCCAGTGATGTGTTTATAAATGATAAATGTATGCATGCCACATGCTCAAAATGATTTCATTTCACATAAGACAGCAAAGCCTGGGGACACTGCCTAGAGTTGAAACAACAGGAGGCTGAGACAGTATTCCAGAATGGCAGCTTGACGGAGCTGGGACTTGTGGAGTCTCACACAGACACCCCAGTACCAGTCTGAAATAAGCGAAAAGAACATTTTTTTTTCCTGTTCAGATCCCTTCTCTGCAAATCACCCATTATCTCAATTGCATTTTTCTTTTATTCCAGGTGGCTTATCACTCTTGACTGCTCCAACTGTTTCAACATCCTTCTAAAACCAGAGGGCTTTGATAAAGGTTGCTCGTACAGAGAAAGTGAAACATGCAATTATTGACTCTCATTAACCAAGTGACCTCAGGGCAACCACTGGGCCCCGTGGGTTGTAACTGCTAGACTTGCGGCCTGCACTAGGACATGCCACCATCAGGGCAGGAATGAGGGCAAAGCTCTTGGGATAAAGTACAGTGATTTGTCAGCTCTGAGCTTGTCTCATCTCCATCTTGCTGGCAGCCTGTCCCTGTCCCCTGAAAACATACCCTGCTTTTGCTCACACATGGAACTTGCCATGGAGAAAGAGTGAACATTCGGAGGATCAGTGGTGAGGGGTTAATTGAGGAGATGCCGGTCAATCAGCAAATGGAGGCTGAAGACAAAAATGATGAGTTTCACTGTGTAAAGGAAACCAGGAAGATTCCATCACTCTTAGCATTTATCCATAACCAAAGCCTCAAGAGTCAGGACATGCAGCCCAGAGCAGTTCAGCCACCCAGCAATCAAGAGTGACTGGAGGGTGAGGGATGGGTGTGTGGCTGTATCAGAGACAGGTAGCTTAGGCCAGCCAGGAATCCTCCTATCTCAGTGTCCCAAGTATCTATCTGAGAGTACAAATATATTTACCACCACAGCCTTCTGGGGTTTCTTTCTTTCTTTTTTTCCAAGGCAGGGTTTCTCTGTGTAGCTTTTGAGCCTATCCTGGCACTCACTCTGTAGACTAGGCTGGCCTCAAACTCACAGAGATCCCACCTTCCTCTGCTGGGATTAAAGGCTTGTGCCACCAATGCCTGGCCTTTTGGGGTTTCTTTGAGGACTTTTAAGCCCTTTGAAGTAGGAGGAAGGATTAGTAATTCTGGTACTAACTGGTGTCTTCTAAATGTGCCTCACTGGACTCCCTGAAGGTTTGAGAGCTCAGCCCATGGATGCAGAGAGAAAGAAATGGGCTCTACCTGCCAACTTCAATAGGAGATGAAAACCCACTATGTGCCAACTTAGGAGGGGAAACCTACTATATGCCAACTTAAATAGGAGAGGAGAACCCAAAGCTCCAATACCTATGAAGAGAAGGCATTTGGAATTTTTTTTTTGCAGATTTAATTAAGGATCCTGAGATTAAACTATGCTGGATTTAAGGCAGAAGACTTCACCAGGAGCCAGGGCAGGGACATGGGATGGAATTTCCTTCGATGACTCCAGATGGTGCCTACCCTGTTGGTGTCCTGATGTCCACCTCTTAGCTTCCATATTCAGGAGAGGATCCATGTCTGGGCTAGTTCTAGAAACCACCCAGTTTGTTACGAATCTGTTAAAGTAGTCATGTAAAGTTAACAACTAAACACTGTGGAGTGAAAGGCTGAGTGGCTCCCACTGGGGTGTCACAGAACACTAGTCATGTTCAAAAGCGTCTGAAGCTGCTCCAGGCCTCAAGAGGATATGTTTCAACCATTTGGAAACTAAGTCACCTTTATGAAAACAGAATTTCAGTAGCAACTCCCCATCTGATCTTTCACCAAAAGCAAAACAAAGGGAAACCTTGAGACTTAGAACACCACAAAAGACATGTGCTTAAGTTCACTCTTGATGTGTATGCAAGAAGGCATGGGGCAAGGGAGGGAACACTTAGGAATGGCTGATAAGGTGTCTTTCATTTTTAAGCTGGACTTCATAACAGAGACCAAAATGGAGTCTATTGGGAGAAGAAAAGTGTGCTCCCTTGAATTCATTCTGTAACACTGGAAATAGTCTGCATTAAAACATGCCCCAGGCATTTGAAAAGTCAGAGAATGCCCCAACATGATGATCCCTCAAGAGTTTATTAATTTATAAATATTGTGTCCTATCAAAATGAGCACTTTTATTATCTTGCTTGTCTAAATTGTATGCCCCATATCGTTCTCAGTTATAGGAACCATAAATCAAAACCATTCAAAATTTATAATCTTGGAGTTCATTACCTGTGATTGTTATTACTTTTCTGCCTTTTGCTGGCCCATCTTTATCCCCAACAAGAAATATTGCAACATAATCTAAATACCATCCAACTAATAAATGTTCAGTATAAAAAAAAGATCAAATCCTAAAGGACACCCCATTACTCCTCCTCATCAACACTGTGAGCATGCTTCCCCCAACAGCTGGGAAACAGAGACTCTGGAGAGCAGGGCATTAGGACTGCACTGTGGGCCCAGACGGGAAAAGTTATCTTCACACCCTGTATACGGAGAGCAGGAGATGTCATTATACCAGCCCACTTTATCAGGAACAGCTTCACATCAAGGAATAAGGAAGGATATAGTGAATTGCCTTGAAAAGTAAAGAGACATCCATGGTTGTAAATTCTGTGCAGAAATCCCCACAGCATGTAGGTGGAGGATGATCTCCTCTTTTTCCATGACTGTTCAATGCTGAATGCTAACATTGGCAGTCAACTTGACTACATCTGCAATGAACTAAAACCCAAGGGGCTAGGTACTCCTGGGAGGGATTTTCTTGACTGACCATTTGAAGTGGAAAGATCCGTCCCAAATCTGGGCCATATCTCCTGGTTGAAGCCCAAATAAAAGGTCATAGAGGAGGAAACTTTTTTTTTCTGTCTCCTTGTCTTCACTTTTGCTGGTATCCAACTATCCTGTTGCTAAGGCATTCCTTAGCTGGTATCAGAACCTATTTCTTTAGGACTCTAAGACAAACTGGAGAGCAGTAACTCTCTAGGAATCCTCCTGGACTCCAGGAGCAGAATGGGACTGCTGAGACATCTAATGGCAATCCCCAGTCTGTGGCCTATAAGCCACTCTAATAATCCCCTTTTTACTCTCTCTCTCTCTCTTTCTCTCTCTCTCTCTCTCTCTCTCTCTCTCTCTCTCTCTCTCTCTCTCTCCATCAGTTCTGCCCCTTTAGCGAACCTTAATTAGCACAGGCTCCTTCATTTGGAAGAGAAAATAAGTGTACATTTCTGACAGTAGGAACATGTGACATGTGCATCACCGAAGGGTCTGATAAAAACAGAGAGGTACATACATAATGGCTTTTGTTGTGATTGCTTGTATCACAATCTAATGGGGAATGGACTTCTGTATATCAGTCTTTATGGGTACAGCATACCATAAAGCCACATCATAAGAATGACAGCTTTTCAGAGAGACTGAAATTGACAAATGTGTACTTAAAAATAGGTATTCCCATCCTGGCCAAGTCATCTAATGCAAGAAGCTTTGTATCCGCTGCATGTGCTGACCCTTGGGATCAAGCTTCATAAAGACATAAAAGTACCTGCTATATGTCACAGTACAGAGATTTCTCTCCCTCCTCTCCTTATTCGGCTTCTCATAGCTTTGGGTATGACTCGGCACAGGCCAGAGATCACAAGGGGGAAGAAAGAGAAAGAGAAGCAGGTCAGAGGTCAGCAGGGCACAATTTATTGCCACTGTTTAAAACATTCAAAAGGTTCCAACTTCCAGCTGCACATCACCTGATATCACAGAGTCTGTGGGATTCATGCAGAGTCTAGCTAATATATATATATATTTAAAAATACAGGTTTTAAGAAGTTGGTGTCTTCTTTAGGGTTTTTATTGCTGTGCTAAAACTTAACAACCAAAAATAATTTGGAGAGGAAAGGGTTTTCTCGACTTATTTTTCCACATTACAGATCATCATTAAGGAAGTCAAGGCAAGAACTCAAGGCAGGAACTGACTCAAAGGCCATGGAGGAATACTGCTTCCTGGCTTGTTCCTCATGGCTTTCTCAGCCTGCTTTCTTCTAGTACCCAGAATCACCAGCCTGGGGGTGGCACAGCACACAGAGAGCTAAGCACTCCTACATCAACCACCAATCAAGAAAGTGCTCCATGGGCTTGTCCATGGGGAATTCTGGTGGGGGCATTTTATCAGTTTAGGTTCCTTCTTCCCAAGAGACTCTAGTATGTGTCAAGTTGACAGAAAACTAGCCAGCCAAGTTGCATATTAGAATACAGAGAAAACCATAGTAGTAGCTATTAATCATTGGAATGAAATGGCCATAACTACACAAGTGAAGCTACGACTTAGAATCACCTAAGAAATAGACTCAAAAAATATTTTAGGAATTCCATTGAGTCAGGGACAGCTCAGTTGGTAAAGTGGTTGTTGCACAATCATGAGAGCCTCAATTTGATCCCCAGACCTCTAATCCTAGTACTGGTGAAGCAGACAGGAGGTTCCCTGGGGCTTTCTGACTCCAGGTTAATGAGAGATCCTGTCTCAAAAACTAAGGTGGAAGGACTAGAGAGATGACTCAATGGTTAAGAGTACTTGCCACTCTGAAAGATTTTCAGAGGACCAGAGTTCAGTTCTCAGTACCCACATCAGGCAACTCACTACCACCTGTAACTCCAGCTCCAGGGGATCTGACACCCTCTCTGGCTTTCATGAGCACTGACACACACATATATATGTGTACACACACACACACACACACACACACACACACACACAAATAAATCTTTAAAAAATACTAATATGGAAAACAATTGAGGAAAGACACTTGCTGTCAACCTCTGCCACCTTCACATACATATATACTTATACACATTCAAATTTAAAAGAATCATATGGAGATTTCAACTGTAATGAAATACTATCACATCTGCTAGATGGACAAGAATGCCTCAGTCTGAGAATACTAATAATTAGTGAGGACAAAAAGTCAGAGGGTGGAACACTAATACATCACAAGTGGGAGGGTATAGGTCAATATAACGACTCTGGAAAATAGATCCACATTATCTAATGAAACAGAAGATGCATGGAATGCATATTCTAGCAATTCTACTTTTGTTATATGTTACAAGGACTCTTAGACAAGTACACCAAGAGATCTGCAAAAATCCTTATAATAGTGTTATTGACAATTGCAAAAATCTGGAGATAACCCAAACATTCAATGACAGAAGAGAGCAAAGAAAATGTTACCTTCATGCAATGAATTCAAGAGGACACCAAAACAATAGACCAAAGCTACAGGCATCAGAATGAACAAGTTACAAAATGATACAATGACTCCATTAATATTAAAAGGTAGCAGACCTAATAGATTCTTTGTGTGTAGGGCACCTCTTGGATAGTAGGGCCATAAAGACAGATACATGAATGATTAACCTACAAGGCAGAAGAACAGTTATCTCCAAGAGTAGAGAGATGTCTTTGGACTAAGTGAGGGCAGACAACATTGAGATGCTTCAGCTTAGTGGGAAGAACTTGAGTGTTGCTTAGATTGTCAGCTGTAATTTGTGTACACATGTTATAGATATGTTTTGTACATATCAGATTTCATAATGTAAAATATTTCATAATTTCATAATGTAAAATTGCTAGGCTTCAGCTCAGATCTCTTGACTTGGGATCTTTGGCAATGGCAATACTTTCTATAATTTCTTTATAAACTCCTATGCACTGCCTGGTTAAGAACGATTTACATACAAATGCTCTCACCCAGACCAGACACCGACAGCCAGGAAAGGGCAGCTTAAAGCACAAATCAACCTCAATCTATCTCAGGGTCGTGGGAGCAGGAAAGGAGACTCGGAAGAATGCATAGGAAGGGATCGCACCTAGTAGGTCTGTTGTGATGACATGTTTTAAGGACAACACGTGTATAGGACAAATCCAATAGCACGAATTATTGTTATGTCAGCTCTTTCAGCTCACAGGAGCCCTGTCCCTGATAGACTCTGAAGATGTATGAGCCCATGATAATCATTCCCAAGAACTTGGGTTCAGTACAGGCTCTGGTCATAGCTTTTGCTACAGACACAGAAACATGACATGGTGGAAAGAGCCCTTGCCTGGCACTCATCATGGGAGACATGTAGACCTGCCCATGAAAGTGCAAGTCATGTAGTCTTGGTCCAGTCACTACCCTCCTCAGAGCCCTGCTTTTCCCCTCACTAATTTTGACTCCAACAGAGCAATGAAGGATAGCAAGTCCTACTTGTGTCCAGTAAATCCATTCCCATTTCAGTTTTCACCTCTTCCTAAAAACCAGAAACCCATGTTGTCAATTTAAGGGCCAGCAGAGTTTTCTGTGTCCAAGACTTGGATAGAGAGACCAGAAGGCTGGAGTGGGGCTTGATGTTTTCACATCTCCCTGTAAAAACTCCCCAAATATGTAACCAGGACCACGATTCAGTATCTACTCTTCAGGTCCTGAAAGTTTGGCAGGCAATATTCATAGACAGCTCGGGACTGCTGAAAGCACCATGCAAAACAAGCTTGCAGCCTGAATATTCATGAATGACTCTGAAACACACATTTAACCCAGTTGTACGGCACCTTCCCCATTGAGATTGGCAGATTCAGCAAATAAAAATGCAGAACACACTTGAAGTCTTCCATACGATTGGAATAGTTTTTGGTCTAAGTATGATCTGAGCATTACCTGAGACATACTAAAAAAGTACTTATTCTTCTTTAGAAATTCAAATCAATCAGGTGACTCAGGCTTTCCTTGGCAACCCCATTCCAGATGGACAAACAGATCAACATGTTATTCAGTATCTTACCTTGGGAAATCTATGTTGAAGAGCTCTAGAATCTTACTCTATTACTTGGTAAGAGTGAAGGGATGGATTAATCTTAAACTTAGACTCACATGTTCCCTTACGTGGGGTCAAGGAGCCATGGAAAAGCACAGATATTCAATGAGCATTTTCAAGGAGTCAATGGCAAAGCAGGGTTGGAAAAGCCCCTTCATTTCATTTCAAAGGAAATGGTTAGCCAAGCCTTGTCCATGCCCACCCAGGACACTCTCCCCTTACCTCTGGGTGTCCCCTTAGAGCGCTCTGCCTCTGGCCCATTCAACAAGTCCATCTGCGAGGCCTCCTCAGAGGGCACACGGCGCCAGGACCAGCTCTGGTTCCCATGGTTGTGGAGGGGAGGGGAATACTCCAGCTCACAGGGGAAGTCAAAGCTGCACTCCAGACCTGCAATGACAACAAAGGTCAGTGGAACAAGCTGTTCCCCAAATGTGGGCCCTGCCCTCCAGGGGGCAAGCCTTCACCTCATCTAGAGCCTCTGCCTGTCCAGAAGAGGTAAGGTACTATTCCATCAGTGACCATGCTCCAGGCTTCTGATAGGAAAGAAAAGATGTCCTTCCACAAACTTCTATTATGGGACATTGAGGGGCTGTGCTGGCTGTGGCTCTGGGAACAGGGAGAAATCTTCACTCTGGGTGAGCACAGCCAGTCTGAGCAAGTTGTTTGAATTTGAGTCTGCCTCTGGTACTTACCAGCTCTCTGGCTTTTGATTCCCTCCTCCCTGTTCACTGGAAGTGATGTAAGCTTTAAGAAGTATGTGCAGGAGAAGATCTAGGCAGACTCTGTCCTGCTTGATTGAGGAGTCCCAGATGGAATCAAACTCACATGTTCCTCATAGCCTTTCTTTGCCGTCCCAGCATCTCCCACATGGGGCAATGCTATGAGTGGGTAGGTCCTGGCTTACTCTCTCCTGGAGGAGCACAAGGGACAGCCACTGAGTATGAAGACATAGGGAAAGATGGCAGGAAGAAGCCTTGCCCTGGGACAATCAGGCTCCATGTTGGCTTGTGTGGGAGAGAGGAGGACATCATTCTGTGTGGCACTGTGTACTTGCCTCACACTCAGGGCACATGGGCCGCTCAGCCTCTCTTTGCTCTCCTTATGTACTCTCTAGTGTCTAACATAGTTGAAATGCTTTGCATGGGATAGGCTAGTAGAGTTCGATCATGGGTTCACAGAGGATGTCTTCTCATGTTTGGACATTGAGGGTTTACAGACTAGATGATTCTGGAAATAAGTGCCTAGTGAAACTGGCACTCCATCTTTGTTACTGATTGGCTGGTTACCTTCCACAAGTTGTTTACCCTCTCTGGGCCTCATATTCTTCAAGTAGAAGAGCACAACCAGATGTTTCCTGAAGTTCTTTTTCAATTTAACTTCTGTAAGATTCCAAAGTTCTTGCTCTTGGGGGGTGGGGTGGGGTTGTTACTAATTTGATAAATTGATCTGTGGTCCTGCTAATGGGTGCTAACTCCCAATTAACACTGGTGCCTTCAAACAGCTGCTCTGTGGCCACTATTTCCATCTCTAAGAGAAGCCTGGTACTAGGAATTTCAGAATGTAGCCAAGAAGTGGGGCTGATTCTGTCACAAAAAAGCCAGTCACTGGATGGTCCTGTAATCATATCTTTGGGCAGTTAGCTCCCACCAACACACTGGAACTATCTAAGTTAAAAGGGAAAAAGTCCTCTCAATTACACTTCTCTTAAGTGTCTTTCTGCTTCTGGGCAATAAAGGTTTGTTTTATGTTTCCCAGTGGCTGTCCAGAAGCTGTATCCTGTGGTCCTAAGATTAATACCACTCACTCTTTCATGGTGCAGATAATTCCCCTTTATAATGGGGAGAGGCTGTCTTGCTTGTGTTGTCATGTCACTTGATGCCTTTGTATGAAAATGGTCTGCCTGCCTCTGAGGGCTGCAATGCTGCTATTGCTAGTGTGTGTGGAGGAATTATTGCTGGTTTTGATAATATCTGTGTGTGTGTGTCTGTCTGTCTCTGTCATTCTATCTCTCTCTGTCTCTGTCTTTCTCTTTCTCTCTCTCTCTCTCTCTCTCTCTCTCTCTCTCTCTCTCTCTCTCTCTCCAGAGTGTCATGTATCCCATTTACTGTCCAATTTATCTGTGTAACAGAGGATAATTAAGAACTCCTGAGCTCCTCTTTCCACTTCCTGAGTATTAGGAATATAGGCATACAATCCTTGTTTATGTGGTACTGGTTAGCAAACCCAGGAGCAAGTGCATTCTAGACAAGCATTAAGCTAACTGAGCCTCGTCGTCAGCCCCCTAATCTTCAGCACTGGCTTGCCAGACACCTTGCTTTGGTATCAGAATAGCAGGAGAAAGCTGGTACTATGTTTGGTACCCCACAATACCGAAATGAATGGCATGGCCATTACACATGGCTTTGGAAGAGAGATCCCAAAATTTCCATACAAATTAGTGAATGTGAGAAGATGCAATGAAAAAGAGAGCAGCCACCCACCCCACAGTGATAATTATTGATGCCTTCCCCAAAACTTCAACTTCCACAACTATTATCTATTGCATCTCTTCTTCTCCAAATAAAGATGTCCCGTTTCTATTTGAGACAAAGGTGTGCTGTGCCAAATCACACACTGCCTGGCAAATGTGCCTGTGTACATATTAGTAAAACAGACCGCAGACTGAGCAGCATCAATTCTGGGATGTCTGGCCTCTGGGGAGTGTGATAATCTACTATGTTTGGGTCAAACCTTGCCTAGTAAAGCAGGCTATGCAAATGCCCCATCATCAAATGAGTTTGTTTTGAAATTCTTGCTTGGAGGCAGGCCTCCCTTTAGCTATCACAGCTGTACTTCCTGGCTTTAAATAGGAATGGAGTTAATATTGCTGCTCATTTTGGGTGAAACTGAATTGGATTTTTCTACGTTCTGATTTAATTTCTTATAAAACATTGAGAGACAGGTTGTTCTTTTCTCCCTCCTAAGCCACCTTTAATATCTTTAGGCAATGATATCTGGGGATCATTTTCTCTAACAACACCAGGAAAGACTCCTTTCCTTGGGCCTTTTCAAAGGTCCTGGTTACAGGGTGTTCCTTAGAGACTTCTCTTTTGCCCTCTTCTAACTCAGGGCCTATGAGGCAGGAGCTCTAAGCTCTCTTTCTTAAAAAGCATTCAGAAGGGTAAAGGGATTCATCAAAATGCCCAGCCCTTCAAAGGCTAGGCAGGTCCACACCCAAGGGAAGAGACTAGAAATCATATCTAGTGAACCCCTCAGGTTATCTGCTGGGGACCATTCTAAGGACATTTACCCATCACCATATTTAATCTACAGAACACCACTGAGAAGTGAGTTGTATTTTCTCCTCTGCAGACAAGAGCTCAGAAAGGTTACTTTTAAGAAGACAACTGCCTGCTCCCACCTCCATAGAGAGCCAGAGTGAGACCCAAGGCTGGAGCACACTGTAAATCCAGGGTTTTCTGCTCACACAACCACTGCTCCAGAATCAAAACCCAGGGCCAGGGGTCAAATTAAGTAATGTTTGAGTGTGATGGCTAATTTCAATTGTTGAGTTGTCAGAATAAACAACACTTGGGGCATTAAAGAGGCACATCTTTGGGTGTGTCTATAGGGGTGATCCCAGAGGGGATGCTGTGAGGGAAGATGCCCCAAGTGAGGGTGACACCATGCCCTGGGCTCCTTGGCTGAAGAGAAAAGAGAGACCTGGTAGAGCAGCAGCATCCATCTCTCTTTGCTTCACAACCAGAGCACAATGTGACAGTCACCTCAAGCTCAGTGGCCACTATGCCTTTGCCTCCATGATGAATTGTATCCTCCTCAAACTTTGAGTCAAAACAAACCTTCCTTCCTCCTATCACCCCTCATCGAGTGTTTGGTGACAACAAAGAAGATAGTAACTAATACACCAAGAACACTGTGAAGATAGCTGTTCTTGAACTTAACCTCCGCCTACTATTCACAGTTTCAGGTTTCTGTGCCACCCTCAGGGGACAGATCTATTGTTCCTCAATGTCAGGCCTTTTGCAGCCACTGTGACCTTCACAAGGATGTAGAAACCTCCCTCAGCCTTCCTGAACATATCCATTTGGTCTATGAGATGATGACCATTGAAAAAATGACAATGAGAGGGGAAAAAACAATTATCATGTGCCAAATAAAACTATAAAAGAAAGAAAGGGAGATACCATTCCAAACCGCTGAGTGTGCAGCTACCATCAATCACTGACGCCTGATACTGGTCTTTCTTATCAATTCCCTCCTGGAAGAAAGATAGTGGAACCTTCTAGAAATTATCAGCCTGCTTGGAGGAACATTAAGTGCTGTAAAATAAGTCTTTGGTAGGACACAGTCATGATGGCTCTAGGTCCTGCACACAGCAGCTGAAGGAACCTAGGAGGGCCATTCTCTAAACCTGCATCTCTACATTTAAAAAAGAAGAAAACGAGCATCCCTTCCCCTGAAGCACTCATCATCTATGGGGCTCACTGACTCTCCAGCTCCACAGCTGCAGCTCCTCCTGGTCTCATAGCCAAATCTATGGGCCAATATACATCAGTCACTAGCACTGGAAGGAGGCCACAGGTGTGTGACACTCAAAGGGGACCTTTCCTCCTCTAGATTCTTAAAGAATGATTCATGGAACCTCATCAAGTTTTACAAAAGGTCAAGACAAGAACAAGCTCCTCTCTCTCTCTCTCTCTCTCTCTCTCTCTCTCTCTCTCTCTCTCTCTCTCTCTCTCTCTCTGTGTTCTTCTTCCCCTCACTTTCTGGTGTGTGTGTGTGTGTGTGTGTGTGTGTGTGTGTGTGTGTGTGTGTGTGTGTGTGTTGTATATCTATACCCTAAAACTTACCAGGCTAGGGGCCACATTTCAAAACCCAAATATTCTAAGTTCAAAATATTGCTTCAGTGTGACATGTTGCCTTTGAGGAAAATGTATGATAACCAATCAGAGCCATGCTGTAGAACAGATGCCTGGAGGGGTTGGCAACAGCCACCTGCTCTAAATAGTCTGAATCTGGGGGTGGAAAGGGGTGGAAATCTGGTCTCTAGCAAAGTGTGAGACTGACAACAAAGCAGCCATGCCTAAGGCCTAAAGCAGTTAAGATAGAGGTCCGGCTTCTTAACCTTAAACCAAGCCACATACCAGGAAATGGCACTCAAGGGATGGGGTCCCTGGTGCTCTCTGCAACAACACCACAGAACAACAAGATAACTGGTATCTTCACACTCTGGATCTCCCCTTGGTTGGACTTAGAAAGTCTGTCAGTCCTCCTTGGTATCCAGATCATCCTGAGGTCCCTCGAATTGTCCTTGCGTTTCCTAAATCTTCAACCTGTTAATGCGGAGACTTCCCACAGCCTTTCTAAATCACCTTGGCTCAATTTCAAGGCAGGGAACCAGCAATCATCTTTAGTTTTCAAAACATTCCCAGGAAACCAGCCATTTTCTAGGTGACCGGCATGTCAGGGGCTTTGAAGAGCAGTTTCTCCACAAAGTTAAGAAGCAAATGTTATAGAATTCACCAGAAGAGATGATACCATGCTTGTGAGCCCCATGACATTGACTCTTCCTCTCTGTCAAGAGTGTTTCAGAACTCAGCCTGGCAGTTGACCTAGGGCCTTGACTCTGGGACAACTTGTTAACAGACTTTGGCAGATTCATAATTTGCATGGCTACACCCATCCTAATACAGATTCCAGTTTATCATGAAAAACAGTTTTTATGAAGGCAGATGACCCTTTTAGTATTCTTTTTCACCATATGGCAGGTGATATTAACTTTAAGCAACAATCCCAGAGCCAGAGACTATTAGAACTTGTAGTACATGACATTTGTGGTCAAAACATTTTCGTCTATTGGACAAGCCCTTAGATCCATGCAAGGGAAAAACTAAACCTGAGTTGTGTATGTCACTAGTCAGAGTCCATCACACAAAATAAAGGACATTCTTCCACTTAATGAAGGCCTTTTGAATGCCACATCTCTACAGAGTGCCAAGCGTGGGCTACCTGAATGTCATGGTCACTGATCACTAGTTCTTACTTCTCAGGGCTCCATTCATTGGCACATCTAGCTGGGCTCATTGACTTCATGGCATAGATATCCCAGTGTGTTCCTGAGAAGTCTGCTTTGTGTATTTAATAATAAACTGCATGAGGTGTCAGGGACATGTGGTGATGCTCTTGCCATTGGCCTTTAGAGAGGGACATGTGGTGATGCTCTTGCCACTGGCTTTTAGAGGCATCTGTATTTGAAGCCTAAGCTCATTAATCAGAGCAGGAGAAACTGGCATTCCCCAAATCATCAGTCCTTCATGTCTACACCAGCTCAAGGGAACACCCCCAGCAGCTGCCAATCCTATGGCACAAGCCAATGTCTCATTTTCTTCAGGGGTCTGTAAATAACTCTCAATTGTAGACCCTAAGAGCATGAAGAACTTTGGGGGTCTATCTGAGATACAGAAACTGAAGCCAGAGGCATTGTGGGGCTTGCCAAAGGATGCACAGTGGGTGGGTTGCAGAAATGGTACTAAAACCCTGTGATTTTTATTACAATTACTTAAAGCTTTGGGTAACAAACAAACAAAGCAATAACTTATACAATTAGGAAAAGTCTCAAAAAATCCACTGGTGTTTGTTGTTGTTTTGTTTTTCTGGAATTAGTTGGCAAAACCACACATGGCCAGGTTTCAAATATCTCCCAATGATTGGATGGCTCAATTCATCTCCAGGAAGGCTTTTAGGGTTCTCTCAAACTAAATCTGCTCTTCTGCCAATAAATTGCTTTTGATGGTTGCTGCAAGTTCCCTGCTGGTGAGAAGGTCTGTTCAAGCTACAGTGAGAATGGTATGAGAGGACACACAGGGCTGGGAGGGAAGGGGAAAGTTCACCAGAAAGTTCTTGGAATGGGGCCAAATTAGTCTTGTGGTTTGGGGCAATTTGTGTATGTGTATGCATATGGGTATCTATACACTATGAAAACCCAAGATTTGATACTGGAAATCATTCTCAATTGATTTTACACCTTATTCACAGATATGGCTAGTCTAACGGGGCAGTTTGCTCTCTGCCTTCCATGAATGGAATTCCAGGCATGTTGTCACAGCCACCTGATATTTATGTGGGTTCTGGGATCCTGACTCAGGTCCTCACAATTATGTGGCAAACATTCAACCACTAACCTATCTCCTCACCCCTGGGTATCCTTTCTTAGCTGCATGGGTAGATGCTCACATCCTTTCTTAACTGCATGGGTAGATGCTCACATCCTTTCGTAGCTGCATGGAAAGATACTCACCTCCTTTCTTAGCTGCATGGGTAGATACTCCCATACTACCCTGGCTTCACTTTGTCCTTCTTGGGTATGAACTGAGCTGACTTGACTTGTGGAACTCAAGGAGCTATTGACTATAATGGGAGCCCCTTCCTCTCTCCCTGTTTTCTATCAGCACCTGTGGGTAAGAGGTGTCTGGGGAGATAGTACAAGTATGTTAGAGGCATATATTCTGCCAAGATACATTTAAAACTTATCTTTGTCACTTGCCAGCCGTGTTTCACAGGGAAAACCATTTACAATCTTTGTTCTTCACTCTTTTCAGCTACAAAATGGGGATTAAGGCAGAGACTGTGCCATGGATTTTCATGAGGAAGCATAAATGTAATAAGCATACACTGGATACCAGTATGGTGAGGTGCATACAGGTTGACTTTATATAGTAATGGGCATCATTTTTGCTGTGGGTACTGTGGATACATGTGTGGGTGCACATGCAGTATGTACACACATGTACATGGAAGCCCACGGTTAGCGTGGGGAATCATCCTCCATCACTGTTGCACTTGTTCATTGAGACAAGGTCTCTCAACCAAACCAAGAGATTTCCACCATGGCTAGTTTTATGTGGGTACACTGGTCAACAGTAGCATTGGATGTATAGTGCTGGGGGCAAGACTGTGTCAAATACCTTGTTTCACTCAGAGGTGTGAAGGTCAAGAGATGAGCCAGTGATAATCACTCAATGCTTCATCTGGAAGACCTCAACTGAGATCATGCAACCTTATGCATGGCTTTTAATCTGCATAGAGCTCCATTTCCTAATCAGGAAATGAAGTGGTGAAATAAAGCAATTTCAATTTTCTTCTGTAACTACCATGCTAAGACTAATCACCCCCTTTGGGAAGGTGGCCAAAGCAAGTTCTCTAACATGGCTCTTACCAGCTGGGCAGAAGGAAGCTGGGATTTCTTCCTTCCATCCTAGGCTTAGATGATTAAAGACTGCTACTTCCTCTTCCTGGGTAATTTCCTAAAGGGACACTTGGCCCACCAGTCACCTTTGGTATTAATCCACCAGCTGCCATCAACATCTGGCCACTCACTTCATAACACTAAATACCCAACCTGGCCCCTCTCCACCCCTCACTCACACCCACCACTCATTTGTCATGGGGCCGGGGAACTTGAAATCACTCACTCCCTTCCCATTGTCCTGTGTCCTGGGATGTATCTGGGAACCAATCACTCAACTCAAGACATCTGTTTTGCTCACAGTCAATCTGCAGGGAAGACGAGCCAAGTCTCCTTTAATCAATCAATTACATAAACACAGCCTCAGAGGGGGAGGTGCTTGAGCATGAGCACACAGGGCGGTGGTAGACGCCACAGAAAGCTAAACTCTCATTTCTCTCATCTGTGGGCATCACAATGTCTCCATCTACATAATCCGTAAACAGAAAAAAAGAGTCTGCTCTTAATCTCAGAAAAAAATACTCTAAGTAATTAAAAATTACAGGTATTCTGAAATTAACAAGCCCAGCCTCCTCGTTTTATAAAGGGAAAACTGAGGCACGAGACAGTCAGGTGACTTGGCCCAGATGGTATGGACAGCAGTCTAGAAAAGTTAGAGGGCTGAGGTCTGTGTTGGTCTTCCAGTTCAGTGACCTTGTAGGAAACATTTAGGCATGCTCTTTCTCTCTGTCAGTGTGGATGTGGGTGAAGTGGAAGGTCTCAGACAGAATAAACAAGAGTTCAGAAGACATGGTGAAGAAGACACCTTAGCACCACCAGTCAATACGGCACCTCTCTAAATGGATCTTTGTGACTGAGATTCTTGAGATGAGTACCCAGGAGAAAAGCTCTGAGTCATGTGGCATCCATGGCAACAGGAGGAAGCTGGTGAAGACCTGAGAAGATGCAACGTGCTTCTCTCACTTACTACTGTGTCTCTGGAGAGACAGAATCTGCTGAGTGTTGCAGCAAACCTGAGGGCTCCCAGTTGATGACAATATTGAAACAGATGAATGCCAGTCCACCTCAGCATGTTCTCTATTGTCATATACTTGCATCCCAACTAATGAGCTAGGCTTGCCATATCTAACTCTTAAAGTATGTAGACTCAGTACAGACATGGGGACACACAAAGAAGACAGGCCATATGTGCAGAGCATCTTGAAGACTGTTAAGATTTCCATAGACAGTAAATGAATTACCAGGAAGTTTGCTGAGAACAAAGGATAGAAAAAGACTTGAGCTGGACTGGGAACTAATATTGTCCAACAGTATAATTGTGTGAGTTTTGAAAACATATTACATTGGATGTTATCATGATTAAAGATAAAAATACTTTAAAGCTATGGAAGGGAAAACTAGACACTCATAAGTTCTAACAACAAAACTTTGGGCATATATATATATATATATATATATATATATAGGTTTATGTATGTATGTATGTATGTATGTATATATGTATGTATACACACACACACACACACACACACACACACACACACACACACACACACACACACGAAATGATACCAAAACACAGGCTACTGCTCCCATGGTATGAAGTTCAGAAAGCACCAGTAAATTAGTAAAACACCTGTGCTCTGAGCATATTCAGATCAGTCCTCACAATTGTCACAAAATGCTGTCCCTAGAAATCATGACCATTGACATTCTTTAAATGATTTAAATATTTTTGAGCACTTTATACACAAGCATTGCATCTGCATCACCCTCTTTCTCCCTCTTCCCACATCTCCACTCACTCCTCCCAAATAAATGATCTCTCATTTGGTTATTATTGTTGTAAGTATATGCATGTGTGCATGTGTGCAAATACGTGTATATAACCTATGTGTCCATTTGACTTTCTTCGTGTATGCCTCTGTCCAAGACTGACTTCTGGGATTGGGACCTATGGAGGATCTCATTCAATTTCCCCTCTCCCAAAGACACTGGTCGTCTGTAGCTCTTCATCGATGGGGGTGGGGGAAACCAAAGAATGTAGGGCTATGACTAAAAGTAAGAAAACTCACAAGAATGGGAGCCAAGATCCAGGGTGACTTCTTTTTCCTCATTGGTCTGTATATGTCTTTGGGAAGATTCTGGGAGACCATCAGTGCAGTGATTATGGAAGATGTTAAAGTGTCTCAAGATTAACTGCCAGTGCAGTAACCCCCACAATCTAGATTTTGATGTTCCCCAGGTGGCTATGAGGTACCTACACTAAGCCTGGCAAGGAGGAGGTTACCGCTGTACACAGAGCAATTCTTAGAGCAACACAACTCTGCTAGGCTGACAGAAACCCATGATATCTAAATAATAAGATTGGTAAAGCAATGATTGGGGCTGATGTATAAGGAATTTCATGTAAATGCAGGCACAGAAAGAGCCATAACCATGCCACTACTATAGAGAGGTAAGGTATAGGGTTTGCCAAGAAGCATTGTAGGTTTCAATCTCCACTTTGCCACTGCTCTACAGAACAAAAGGCACCTCTGGGCCTTCCCTTCTTCATCTAAAAGATGAAGCTATTTGACCAGACAGCTGTGGGCTCTTGACCACTCACAATTCCTATGACTTTCTCACAGATGAAATTATTCTAGTCATTCTTTCTAAATGGTCTGGCTAAAGTCCTACACAGGAGAGGTCTCTTCTGATGTGTGATTTTGCATCTGAAGTTGCTCCTGACAAAATATTTCATTTGAAGAGGGCTGCCTCTCACTTCCATCAGTCATTTTTCTGCATATGCTTTAGGCACTTCCCTTTCTAGGTTGGTTAGAAATATTCTGATACAATAGCTCAGGTGTCCCAAAGCTGTCAAAACAAAACTCTGCACCTCACTCATGACTGCTGAATGTAATTCTTACAGTTTGAAAGGAGGGGGTGGGAGGCTTCCTAACCCTCCACTGGCCATTTCCCCCTAGACATCCTGAGGTTATTTCAAATTTAATGTGTCCAACATGAATCTTTCCACCTTCTCCTTCTCTCTTGATGCCTTGGGTGCCCCCTCTTATTGCCAAATGTTTCTCTTCTTCTCTTTTTAGTTAATGGTATCTCAGTCTACTCTGTCACTCAAGTGGATGCTCCAGAAAAGGGCTCTGCCATGACCCTGATGTCCCTCTCTGTCGTAGTCACTGTTCTATTGCTGTGAAGAGACACCATGACCAAGGCAGCTCTTGAGGTTCATTATCATCATAGTTGGGAGCATGGCGGCATGCAGGCAAGTGCTGGAACAGTAGCTGAGGGCTATATCATGATCCATAGGCAGAAAGACACTGGGCTTGGCATGGGCTTTTGAAACTTCAAAGCCCACCCTCAGTGACACACTTTCTCCAAGAAGGGCACACCTCTTAATCTTTCTAATTCTTTCAAATAGTGTCATTCCCTGGTGACTAAGTATTCAAGTATATAAGTCTATGGTGACCATTCTTATTCAAAGCACTGTACCCTCTGAAGCCATGCTCTCACACAAAGAGGCTCTGAACACATTCAGAAGCAACTATTTCTCTGGTCTTGTCCTTGCTGCCCCTCCCAGTTCATCTACACTGTACATCATAAAGCTCATCCTGGTCTTGCCTGTGTCTTTATGTCTAAGCTCTCCTTATCCAGATTACCCTCATCACTGGTCTCTTCAGTGTTCCCGGAGTCCAAGGCCTAGAGCTTAGCTGTCTCTATCTCTGCAATGTCTACCTCTCGAAGTCCTCTAAGAACTGGATCTTCTGCCTTTGTGTCCCAGAGTAGTTTGAACATCCCTCCACAGCTGCACTTATCATAGAACAGACAGGCTACCTCTTCCTCTGGAGTCCCTTGAAGAAAAAGATCCCATTTAATCTTACCAGTGACATTTAGAACACAACCTGGTACAGTGGGTGCTCAATAATGAATGTTCACACTCATTCCCTGTGTTGCTGGAAGCACAGTAGCAGTGGGGAGGGGGGACAGGGGGATTATCTAAGCCATGCAAATACACAACAATAATCAAGAAAAAGGCCAAGATTGGGACGAGTATTGGGGGGGCTGAATGTCCAGGGGTGAAACCATGCTAGCAGGACAAGAAATATGTGACAATACGAGCTCAGTTAGCCATGGTGAGTCACTCCCCACTCCTATCTCCTATCTCCTTTTCTTCTCTCTCTATGACAAGTATTTTCAGTAGATTTCTCAGGACCTGATTTTCTCATATTTATGCTACTTGGTCAATCATTCTCTGCTCTTTTATTCAGACATTTTTTTTCCTTTTTGCCTCTCCTTTGCTCAATGCGCCTTTACATAAAATGTTCATTCATATTTATTCACTGGCTTTATGCATCTTCATTTTAAAGGCATATGACTAAGAGGAGCATTTTAAACATCCTTCTTCCAAGCCAGCTGCTTTCTATTGAATTTTTGTGGATTGATTCCATTGGCTCCCAGAAGGTCATGGCCTTGAGGTGACAGATGGTCCATGTTCTTGGGTCTTGTATGACTGCTGGCATTATTATTCCCTCTGGGACTCAGAGGGGTTTTTGGTGAATGCATCCAGAGGCCTTTTTTTGCCATCTTGCAGATAAGAATACAGATGTATGAGCTAGGAAATAACTTGATTTCTCAGCTCAGTGGAAAAGGGCTGGGAGAGGAGCACAAAAGGATCTCCTGGACAGGGCAGAAGAGCCCTAAGGACGCTTTCAGCCATGACAATGATTCATGGGGGAGGCTAGGGGCTGCCTTTCAGTGACACCAGGCTTCTGAAGGCCAGAATGGCTGATTGTGGGCAGTCACATGAAATATGTAATTCCAGAAATGTGATCAAACTGACTTCCTGCTAGAGTTCTGAAGTAATTCCCACAAGGGAGATGGAGGGTCCTTCTGTATTCCACTTTTGATTCAGTGTTAGGTTAATTTTTTTGAGAGATAGATTTAATTGACCCAGTCTTTTCAATCAAAGAAACTGATCCATCAACAGTTCAGATGGTGGAGGAGGCAGGGAAAGTAATTAAAAAGTCTAATTTTTCTTTTCAAAAGCACCAGCCCCTAAATTAGAGTGGTCCCTCTGCTCCCGAAAGAAGACAAAGTTTCAATAGAACTTTTATTCAAAGCCCAACAATATCTTCTGTAAACTCAGGTGTCCGGAGGCATATTTCATTTAGTGAGAATCAAAGTTGTGAATTTGGGGTGTTGGAGGATGGATGATAGTTTGAACTTCATTCTTAGGGATGTCATCACAAAGGCCAACAAACTGGACTCCTTAAAATAAGAAAATGTTTTTTGACATGGTTCTGGGGTAAGTTATTTGAAATCAAGCATTTTTCAAGGTCATGTTACCTCTAAAACACTGGAAGAAACTCCAATCCACATCTTTCTTTTAGCTTGTATTGCTACCAGCATCATTGGCATTCTTTGGCATACGAAGTGTAGACCCAGTCTCTGAATTCTGAGTCACGGGAAGTTTGCTTGGTGGATATCTGTGTCTGTGGTTTCTCTTCTTATAAGCCCAGAAGTCATATGGTGTCTGGACCCAATGAATCCCTGTGTCATAATTTTAACTTGATACAACTACAAATATACTGTGCAACCCATAATAAAGACCACAGTCTAAAATGGAAAATTGCATGAGTATATAAGATTGTTTACAGTGCCAAGTGGCTCAACCTACATGCTTCTTGGAAGGCTCCTTGCCTAGCCTGCCAGGATTGGTCTCAACCCAGAGACATCAAATGCTTGTTCTAGAGATAGTCAAGAATTTAGACATCAGCCTGATCATTCATCTCCAATGCTAGGTATTGTGATATCAGCATGAAGTGAGAGAATCTGGGCTTTTTGAGTTCACCCACTCTGTGGCTTAAAAGCCCTAATAATAAACTCCTTCCACCTTCCATTGACATTCATGTAAACATGGAACTTAAAATAATTTCCTCCAACTACAATTTCATAATGCCACTTAAATGAGAAAAATGCATGGGAAAGTTTTCTAAAGTACTACAGTTTAAAAAAAAACAAAAAAATGAAAATATCCTTTGTCTTTGTCACCTGGGGAAGAATCCATGGTTATTCTGTTTAAAATATTGATCCAGGCGCTAGGGGTGTATCTCAGTTAATAGGGTGCTTACCCTGCAAGTATGAGAACCTGAGTGAAATGCCCACATGAAAGCTCATGCATAGAATCCCAATGCTGGGGAGGTGGTGACAGAAGAGTTATTGGGACCCAGTGGCCAACCAGTCTAGTCTAACTGATGAGATTCAGACCAATGAGAGAGCCTATTTCAAAAGAGGTGGACAGTGTTTATAAGTATGACATCCAAGGTTGTCCTCTGACATTCACACACATGCATTTACACATATACACAAGCACACCAGTGCACACAAACATGCATTCAAAATAATAATAAAATACTGATCTGATTCCTCATCTCCAGAGTGGGCAAACACGAGAGTTAAAGTTAGGGAGAACACCATCTGTCTCTGTGGCTCTCTTACCCAAGGTAATCAAGCTCCCTTTCACAAACCCAGCAGCTGTATTCTTGAAGCATCCCATGGGATCTAATGGAGGACATTTGTCTATGAGTACCTACTCAGAGCCTAATCCTTCAGCCAAGCACATAACTAAGTCCACAGGCATGAGAGCCAATGATAAAAGGAAATTTGGTGAGGAAAATCTGTCTTCATATGTCCTCTCTGTTTCAAAGCCTGGGAGAGGAATGTGCAGCTCTCAGCTCCCATGATGAGATTAGCAGGCTATCGTCATTCAAGACAGAGGCCAGAGAGAGCTGGAATCTGATACTGAATGCCACTGAAGAGAATATATTTTATACAACACAAAAGGCCCTGGCGTAAATTAGAAGAAATATTGGGAGCCTTCAAAAAGGTAGGTCAAACTTTTTCCTCAAGCAGATAATTACAGGCTGGGGGTGAGTAAATCTTATTAGCCTCTTTCTACCTTGTCTTTTCTCATAAAACACTAGCAAGAAGAAAGCTACTCTCCATTCAGGGTGGACAGCTAGCCTGAGAGAGGACTGGCCTGTCTCTGTAAATCACGTCACCCATGGGTGGCTTGTTGATGCTGCTCTCACTGCCCCCACCTGTCCACCGGGATATAGCTTAAGCCAGTCAACCAAATGTGAAGTTCCACACTATACTGGTCAAGACTCCATGATGTCCCACAGTCTGAAGAACTATTCCTTCAGGTGGCAATTTTCCAGTCAAATTTCTCTGCCCCTGTTTGAGGACTTAAAATTAATGAAGTTGTTAACATTTCTTAAAATGTCTTTCCTGGCAGATGAAAGGTGTGGATTTATCACCCACGAGCCTGCTGGCCTTTTTGATTCATAGACATGTAGGCTGAGACCCCACAAAACACCCTTAGGAGATAGGAGTCTGGCCCTAATTCTACTACTAGTTTTCTCTATGACAGGTCTCAGGGTGAATCCTCAGTGTCACTCACTGACAATGGGATGGATAAGCTGACTACAGAATTATTTATCTGGCCTATGAACTAAGAGAGGCCAGGACCCCATCTAACTGATTTTTGAGTTTGCATCAGCTCCAGCATCTAGCATGGGGCTAGCCACACAGATGTGGACATGGAAGTGCTGATGGTGATTTTGCAGTTTCCATGAGTCCCACAGAATTAAATACGGCAAAAAGGAAGGATTGGAAAGCATTACTATACTTCATCAAGGAGCTGTCAACGCTTCTGTCATGAACCAACAGTAATGATGGTGTTGATGTTGACACCTTGGCCCCATATTTGGACACTAACTGATCAATGGTTTGAGTCTGCTCAACAAAGAAGGGAAATCATGAGTTTCTAGACCATGAGAACAGTTTGAAAGGTATCTTAGGAAACAGCTTGATCTACTTTTTGCCCCAGTTATCCCAGTCTTCCAATTTACTGGTAAGGAAGGTGGGGCTCAAAGAGAGGAAGTGGGTCTACCAAGTAAAAGTGGTAGGTAATAGGGTCCTCATAAATTCCCATGATTTTCTCCCTTTGATCTGTAACCTTCATCAATGGCCTCCATAGGGAACCAATAGTTGCTGTCTATGATATGCAGGAACTAAACTTTTGACATTCTAAACTTTATAAAAGTTGTCCTACTCCTAAGAGAGACATACATGGACCCATGAGAAGGGGAAAGGAATAAGATCTCCTGAGCAAATTGGGAGCACGGGAGCGGGGTGGGGCGGGTAGGAGAAAGAGGGAGGAGAAGGGGAGGGGAAAGTAAGGAGGGGAGAAGGGGAGGGATCAGGAAGGTCAAGTTGGGGGAAGAACAGAGAAGGAGAGCAAGGAAAGAAATACTTTAATAGAGGGTGCCATTATGGGCTTAATGAGAAATCTGGCATGAGGAAAATCTCCAGGAATTCACAAGGACAGCCCTGGCTAAGAATCTAAGCAATAGTGGAGAGGCTACCTTAAATGCCCTTCCCCTATAGTGAGATTGATGACTACCTTATATGCCATCCTATAGTCTTCATTCAGTACATGATGGAAGCAGAAGCAGACACTTACAGCTAAACACTGAGCCGAACTCCTGGAATCCAGTTGTAGAGAGGGAGGAGTGATGAACAAAGGGGTCAAGACCATGCTGGGGAAACCCACAGAAATAGTTGACCTGAGCAAGCAGAAGCTCATGGACCCCAGACAGCTAGGGAACCAGCAACATAGAATAGAACCAGGCCCCCTGAAAGTGGGTGTCAATTGGGGGGCTTGAGTAGTCTATGGGGCCTTTGTCAGTGGATTTATCCCTAGTACACAAATGGACTTCGGGAGCCCATTCCCTATGGAGGGATACTCTCTCAGCCTAGATACACAGGGAAGGGCCTAGGTCCTGCCCCAAATGATGCGTCAGACTTTTATGATTCCCCCATGAGAGGCCTCACCCTCCCTGAGGAGTGGATGGGGGGTAGAATGAGGGGATGGTTGGGGGTGGAGGGGAGGAAGATAGGAGGGAGAGAAAACTGGGATTGGTATGTAAAATAAGCTTGTTTTAAATTTAAATAAAAATTAATTAAAAATAAAAGTTGTACTACAGAGAAGATGAATGCCTCTGAGAACTCCAAGTGTACTACAGAGAAAATGAATGCCTCTGAGTGAGAACTCCAAGTGTTATCTGAAGACCAGCTGTACTACATATCTGGTGACAAAATGTCAACCACACAAAAGACCAGCTTTCAATTGTTTATAGGTACTTGGTCTTATCATAAGATGCATTCATATACTCTAATTAAAATCAAGAAGCAACTCTTATGTGGAACCTCCCAAAGAACCACCAAGCCTTCCCTCCCTCTAGGGATACTTAGGAGTAACAAGCAACAACTCAGCTCAGAGTAGAATTCTAAACTGCCCAAGGGGTTTATATGCATTTCTTTCTTTCAATTTGAAATGAAAGGTGCCATTAATACAAGCCAAGACTAACTGTGTAACAGATGAGGGATGGCAGGCTTCCGACTGAAGCTTTTCTACAGTGAGTGGAACATCTCTGTTAGGTGTACTTTAAATAGGTTAGGCCCAAGGGCAGAGACTAAGAAGCAGGAATAGGTAAATATGCCCAGAAGGGCATCTAGAACTCAGCGCTGTACTGGATTCATAAATACTTAATTGAATTAGGTCTGATGAGAGAATTCTATATCTGGAAGCCTTCTGCATTCATTTATCATACATAAGCCTCTAGCAGTGTCTTCCAGGGAAGAAGTAAAATAGGGGTGCAAACACGGCATATTATCTGTCTTTGAGGGGTTGACACCAAAAGAGCTGAAGAAATGAAGGTGTTCCTTGGGAAAGTCTCACCTCTCCTCTAACTCTGATGTTCCAATGGCAGTGCCCCTGCTACTGTGAGCTTTTAGGCTGAACACTGAGAATGAGTCAACATAATTCCTGAGGGCTGATAGGACTGCAGCTCACAAGTGGAGTTGGCGGCCTCCTGGGGGAAACAGAACTACCTATTTGTGGCTAGTGGCCCCACTCTATGGGACACTGTTATGATTAATTTCTGCACCTGCACAAACTGGAATTGGACCAGTTCTCTTGACCTTTTGAGGCTGTTGCACAATCAAATGTGCAGAGACAACACCAAATAACCTGTTTGAGAACAGAAGTTAGCCAAATATAATGGAGTCACTGAAGGGGCCCTGGAAGACCTGTGCCTTCCCTAATAACAATCCACTATTAAAAGATCATGGTCTTTAGAAATATTAAAGGCAAGAACTTTAAATCCAAAAAGCTATAATCAAATACAAATGAGGGTTACATTGAAGGAATGGTGGAGTGATACCAGGATTCTGTGTACCAGGAAGGCTTGGAGGACGGACTATGTAAGCCAGAAAGCCCTTGGCTTCCTCCAGGACTCACAGTGCAACATAAACATCTTAGCTAGATGGTCTGGTGGTGTTCTTGAGCAACCTTGCTCAGTAGAGCAATATATGTTTTGCTATAGGGGACTGAGGTACTCCTGGATCACTGGTGATCACAATTGGAATCTCAGAGCCTCCTTAATTAAAAGGCAGTGATGGTGCGCCCTGGATAATTGTCAAAAATACACTTACCATATCGGCTGCGGTGGGACAGGAAAGGGAAAGAGTCTTTCATTGTCCAGGTGAGATTCCATACAAAGTTATCAGGAGGAGAAGGCATTCCTGAGGGTGACTCCAAGGAACTACGACCTGAACACAAAAACAAAAGAGAGAACACTGACCCTTGTGCTCAGAATAGATCTTCCAGTTGTCTTTCAATATCAGTCACAAATGAAGTTCATAATAGAGTTTCATGATACTCAGTAGACACATAAGCAAAAGAGGAGTGAGACATGAACAGCCTGAGTTGACCACAACTGAGTTGGTTTTCTATCATGGGGAGCCATATCTGAGAAGTCTGAACACTGTGAGCAAGTCTGTGCCCAGGCTCTCTGGAAGATGAACTAGTAACCAGGCAGCTTAATGGCTCAGTCTAATAGCTCTATCCAAAGTCTATTCTGCTGGTAAGAATTTGTGCAACTTTATGGAGAACTTCAATTCATTTCATTCGAATGATGCCTCTATCCCCACATTCAGGCTTGTAACTTCATCTGATATTGTTTGCTTGGGTTATTGCCTTATCAATGAGAGGGTTGAAATTGCACTCAGAAGTTACGAGTACTTGACAATTATGTTATTTTCAGGGAGGGGAAAAAAGCTGCGCTATGGGTTTCCCATATCCAAAAGGCCAGGGAGCCACTGAGGATGGATGTTTCTGATTTGCATGAGCAAAAAAGGGTTGAGAGAAAAGAGTAAAGTGGCATTAGCTCTTTATTTAGCAGAACCTCAAGTGAGTTTTGTGGTGGAAAGTCATTACAATCTATCTACAAAGCAAATGAGCACACTCTACATGCTCATACACCATTCTTCCTTGAAAATCCCCAAATCCATCACTATTTGCTAATGTTTTATGGAGGGCAAAGCATTTTTTCTGTTAAAAAAGGAAGGGTTTGAGAATTGGCTGTTTAGTGGATAGATGTGTGGTGAGGCTGTGAGGGTGGGGGCGGGAAGAAGGGAGCCTGGGATTCTGTAGTTTTCATGGTGCAAAACCCTGCTCCATCCTTTAGTCCTGTTACATGACAGTTACAGCACAGAGACTTTTTGAGCTAGGAATCATCCTCTCCATTTTTTTAGACACAACAACTAAGAATGTAAGGGTCAAGTGAGGGAATTCAGACCAGGGCACAGACCAGGCTCAGCCTTGAGCTAGCTGACCTGCCATTCTAGACCTATAGTGGCAAGGCACCTGCAGTGCCTTGTGAACGGAGGAGTCAGCCACAGGAGGAGTAGCCAAAGCCCTTCCCCAGAAGCTGCCTTGCAGCTTAAGCACTTTCTGGAGCAGCAGCAATTTAGGACTACAGACTGTCTCCACAACAAGGCAGCATGAACAAACACTCAGGTTGGGAAGATTGCTTAATCGGCAAGAGTGCTAGCCATGGGTGATAGTTTGGATGCAATGTCCCTTTTAGAATTGATCCCATGTCACTCACTTTGAAAATCCCTGGCCTGGATGCCCATAGCTGTCTTCTACTGCTGCATCATCCACCCTTTCTCTAGGTACTTGGGTAAAGCTGAAAACAGGGCCACATACTTCTACAGCTCTTAACTGGTAACCTCTAAGAAAAAATAATCCCTGTCCTCCCACAGAGCTGAAATAGAAGCACCGACTCTTTAGTGCCCAGGAAAGAGACCTTCCCTTAGCTCTCACATCTGGTCTATAGAAATTAGAAGTGAATTTGGAGCTACCTCTTCCTGTAGTATTTGTATGAAATGGCTCAGAGGAAGTGTATGATAAGGACACAGATGTTATACAAGCAAGTTCTAGGGAGACTATCTCACCTGTGCTCTTTAGAGAGAGATAGTAAGATTCAGACAAGGGTACTCAGGCCATGTAAGTTCTCTTAGGGTTAGACAATTTAAAAATCAATAATATGACTGTAACTGATAGCATACTCTATAACACCAGCACTTGGGATGCTGAGGCAGAAAGATTATGAACTTGGAGCCAGGATAGGTGGCATAACAAGACTGTCTCCAAAGCAAAAGTATTAATAAATCAGATTGTGAAGATAGCTCATTCAATAAAGTACTTGCTAGGCACACATGAGAGCCTGAGTTTGGATTCCACATTCCACCAAAAAAAAAAAAAAGCAGCCAAATATGGTGGCATATACTTGTTTTTCTTTTGGTTTGGTTGATGTTTTGTTTTGTTTTGACACAGGGTTTCCATATGAAGCCCTGGCTAGAATGGAACTTGACATGTAGACCAGGATGATCTTACACTTATAGAAATCTATCTGCCTCTGCCTGTGCTTCCTGCAAGCTTGGATTTAAGGCATAAGCTACTGCGCCCAGCCAGTGGCACATGATTACAGACCTGAGACCAGCACAACAGAGGCTGATGTCACCAGTCTACCTCACCTACTCAGCCAGGTGCAGACTAGTGAGAGAGATACTGTCTTAAAAAAAAACAAGATGGGCAGCTACTGAGGAAAGCTGAGCTTATCCTCTGGCTTCCACATATATCTACAACACTTACACATGTACCCATATATACAACCTGTACACAGAGGAGCACACACACACACACACACACCACAAAACTGAATTAATGATAATGACATGAATTAAGCAGATGTGGCCTGGGTACTTGTTGAGGCCCACATAATATTCTAGAACTATTTCCACTGGGCCATGAATTCTAAGAGTTCAGACCTTCTATTGTCTTTTAGATGTCTGCTGATTACCCCCTGGATGGTCTGGACTCAGTGGGGAATGGCTCCTATTTTTGTATAACAAAAGACTTGGGCCAGGGCAAGTCTATACCCACCCTGAGGGCTAGTAAGACATGCTGGTGTGGATGGTTACTTAAGATGGTGGTTCAATGAATCATGGCCTTCAGTATTGACTGGGAGCCCTCCTGATATGACCAGATGTCTCTGTCTCATCTTTTTAACATCATTGTGTATCTTGGCCTTCCTGTGTCCACACTCCTCCACTCAGGGTCAGACCTGGGGCTGTTCGATTGGTTCTGATCTCATCCCCACCGTCATCAGTCCAGAGTAGATGGCTCCTGTAGCATGGGGGTAATACAGACTGGATGTCGACAGGTACTACACTTAATATTTTAAATATATGATTTCATTTACTTCTTACAATAATCTGTGATTTGGTATCATTGGTCTCCTCAGTCTGAAGCTGAGGAAACTGATGCTTAATGAGATGAGATTCCTTTATGGAAGACAGAGACAGTGGGCAGGACATCAAAGAGTCAGTTGACCAGGCTGACCTGATGTTAATGCCCAAACTTGTACCACCACTCCATAGGGGTCCCTCACAAACTGTTGCAAAGTAGACAGTGGCTCTCTACAATGCCTACCAGGGCCCCATAGGTAATGTTCAAGACCAGGGGTTACTACCAAGCATGGCCACAGTGTGAAGAGTCCAGGAAGAGGATGACAACCAAGCCTTTGCAGTAAATGAGTGGGAACTGTACTGAGTCATCAGTCATTAGCTTAGTTCAAATTTGAAGCAATTCCGAAGCAACACCAAGACTGAACCTCAGCAATGTTTGCCAATGATGTCATTTTTCATAACCCTTCTGTTTGGGAATGATATTTACTTCTTCCTGGATGAGAAGGATCAAGTGGATGGGACAGACTTCAGGAAGCACTTATAACTCTCTGAGTGGGCACAGAATGACTTTTTATGTGGAAGAGGTCCAGGTAATATATTCAGGTTTAAAAAATGTATATGAAAGCATTGAAAAGGGAAGTCTCTGAGGGCTGAGTCATGCTCCAACAAGGAGACATGAAGATCCCTGTAGCTTGACTCTTCAGATAGCACTTTACTCATTGTTACAGTCCACCAAGAATGCCAACAAATTGTTCAGCATCCTCAGAGTTGGGGAGTGGAAAGAAAGTAGGAGGTATTTACACAGTTTTTACAGAAACTCCTACAACTCTAGGCTCATAGGGGCTTCAAGAAGGTGAGCATGGTGATTAGCCAGGGGGAGTTGATGGAATAGCTAATGAGAGAAGAGGCAAAGGGACAGTCCCCACCTGCCCCATGCCTGAGAATGTGAATATCAGAGAGAACACAGCCTACACAAATGAAGCTGCTTGCCAAAATTTGAGGCACTGAGACAGGAGCAAGTGCTAATGCTAATTTATAGAATGTGTGCCACTTGAGAATATACAAACTGAAGAACCCTCATTGAGCAGTGCAGGGAAAGGGGGATGCAGGCTTCCTTCAGTTTCTACCCCTTCCCATCTTCACTCCTGGTGGAAGAAAGCTCTTGAGCATAATGAAAAACTATTCCTTGGGAAGCAAGCCATTTAATTAAAGGAAGGGAAGGGATGTTAATCCCAAAAATTCGGGGGAAAGACCACTGACCCAAATCATCATGGCCAAATTAATTAAAACAAGCAATCAATTAAAGCAAGCTTCTTAAAATTCCTGTCTACAGGCTGCCTCCCTATAAGGCAAGGTTCAAGAGGTCAACATTGGACATGGGCAAGATAAGTTTTGTCCCCCCCCCTTCGTTTTTTGAGACAGGGTTTCTCTGTGTAGCTTTGGAGCCTGTCCTGGCACTCACTCCGTAGACCAGGATGGCTTCAAACTCACACAGATCCACCTATCTCTGACTCCCAAGTACTGGGATTAAAGGTGTGTGCCACCACTGCCCAGCAAGATAAGGTTTTTTGTTGTTGTTGTTTTGTTTTGTTTTATAGCTCAGGAGTAGGGGATTTTCAAATGGGGGATTTGACAGGCAAATTGGGGTGGGGAAATTATAGGAGCAGCATAACAAGGTAGTCATAACCTTTGAAACAAAGGCAGGGTTGCTGTTTCCTGGAACAGGCAGTACAGAGCCATACGTAGTTAAGGCTACAGGTGGGTCATAGCCCAATCCTTGAGGAAAAGGATTTAATCATGAACCTAGTTTTTCTAGTTCGGAAGATGCAAATTAAGTTCCTGGCTAAAACAGGAAGAGTCTTGGACTCCAGGGAATGAAGAGTGGAAAAGGACAGAGAGAGGAGGGTAGACAGGAGATGGGCTTCCAGGTGCCCAAGTAGATTACTGATGGTTTAAGGAGGCGAGTGGAAAGAAACATACCTGGACTGAGGGATTACTGATTGAATACTGTAAGATGTTTTCACTCTCTAATGATTTCCTGAACCCTCCCTAGGCTCTTTAGGGAACTGAGATGGAGTCTACTCCAAGCTCTTGACACTGCTCACCATCTCTCTCTCTCTCTCTCTCTCTCTCTCTCTCTCTCTCTCTCTCTCTCTCTCTCTCTCACACACACACACACACACACACACACACACACATACACACACACACACACACACACAGAGAGAGAGAGAGAGAGAGAGAGAGAGAGAGAGAGAGAGAGAGAGAGAGCTGTTTTGAAGCAGCTGCTTGTGGTACTGAGGAGGAAAAGCTGGATACACAATGATGCTGATAACTCACTTTAAATGCACTGCCAGGAATGCCCAGGACAGCTCAGAAACCCCACTATATTCCCTGACTAACCCACATCACTCTAACATAGCTATTTCCAACTTTAGCTTTTCAGAGTCCTTTCCCCCATCTCTTCAGCTAACAGCCTTGTTTTGTAGCTTACTAGGAAGCAGGAGTCTAGATACTCATGACCAAGAATCGTGGTGTACTGCCATCACTCCTATTTGAAGGATCCACTGTTTATTCTCTTCAGTAGTATTGGCCCCATCTTGGAGGTGCTAACCTTATCTCTGAGAAGTCTGCTGTTGCAATGGATGCCCCTGGATCATGCATCAGTGATTTACCCCTTTACAGAGTACTAAGCTGAAGAAAAAAAAAAAAAAACACAACTCCCTTGACCTCCACACTCTGCTTCAGCCACTGACATAACAACTCTACAGCTAAAACTCTTGAGAAGTTTGTCTCTGCATTCATCCTTCCACCTTCCCTAAAATATAGTAAAAAAAAGATTGTCTTGCTTCTCTACACCAATGTCACTGCCAACCCTGGTCTTGACCTTACAGACCCTTTGCGCAATGTTTGACCCAACTGACACCTCCTGACTTCTGGGACTTCTCACATCATGGGTAGCCACATGGCAGGTCCCAGTCATTCTTCTTTGCCAGATGTTTCAGACTGAACAGAAACAAGTCTCCAGGTCTTTCAAGCCTTTGCCTTGGAAATTTTGTAGCTGAACACTACTGTGTGACAGTGAGTGGTTCTGGCCAATTGACAATGATCAATGACAAAGAAGTTCAAGGTATCCAGGACCTAATGGAGGAGTCTTTGCTGTCCAATAAAGAGACCAATTTTAAAGAAACTCACATCCATCTAGATCTACGCATTCATTCACATGTATATTAGCACCTTCAAACACTCAGATTTTCTTTCTCCTTAGAGAACCACTTGGTGAATTTCTTCTTGCCTGGCATGTAAATAAGCTCAACTTTAAAGAAAAAAAATCTGTGGGATATTTTCATTAGCTTTTTAGATGTATATCTCCAGGCCCAGCCAGTCATCTAAAAGGCGAATAGATCCACTCATCCATGTCAGATCTCCATTTCCTTGCCAGTTCATTTTCTTAAAGCATTTCAGACATAATGTGGGCTAACCCAAACTTTTCATACCTTTTACCTAAACCTGACTTCAGAAGTTAATACTAATGCTCACTAGGCTGCTTAGGGCAAAAGCCGAGAGCAGTCTCATACCTCCTGTCAATCCATCCACAAATCATGATGACTCTCCTGGAACTGGACGCTTTCTCGTCTTTCTCCCCATCGCCTCTCAGCCTGACTACTGCTGTCTGTAAAAACCCAGCTGTTTTCCCTGCAATCTGTCCTTCACACATCAGTTAGACTGACAATTCACCCCTGGAAGTTTCTTTCTATAGCCTGGCTTCAAAGGACTCCATATGATCTGACCCTTACTTCGCGCTCTGATTTCATTCCTAACCATTTTCCCTTCCCCATGAGCTCAGTCTTAGAGGATCCCTTGCTGTTCCTCAAACTCATCAAGTGCACTTTCATCCCAGGGCTCTGCATGGATCATTATTTCACCACACTTCAGAGATATGTGGCCACTCTTTCCCTTTCCCATGTCTACCCATGTATCTCCTTAGATGCAACACTCACTATCAAGCACCCTCTCCATTCTCACCCTGTCTTCTATTATTTCTTATATATATATATATATTATATATATATATATATATATATTATATAAGAATATATATATTCTTATTAAATACTTCTAGAACTAGTCACTACTGTGACCAGACTTGGAACAGAGTAGACATTCAACAAATACTTGTCAAATGAATAAAAGAAATGCCCTGGAGAATACTACTAACTTTGAAGCTTATTAGCTATTTAACTTTAGGCTCAGGACATACTTGGAAGAACATCAATTTTCTATAAAGGATGATAAGAATAAGAATAAAACATGTTCTAAAATCTCTTGGGGCCAAACGAGACAACATGTGAGTATGGTGTACTTTTTAAATACCAGCTATTGGCATGTGTGTGAGTACGTGAGGTGCATGTGTATGCCCACATGTGCACCATCACATGTACTTGTGGGTGTGGAAGCCAAAAGATATTCAGGCATCTTCTGTTGTTCCCCACCTTATTATTTGAGACAGGGTCTCTCTATTGAACCTTAAGTTCACCAATTTGCTGGGCTATTTGGCTAGTGAGATCATAGGATTTGCCTGTCTCTGTGCTTACAAAGGTGGCATTACAGGAATATACCCTCATGCCTGGCTTTCCTGTGTGTTAAAACAAATGTCTGAACTCAGGTTTCCCTTGTTCCAACTGAGCCATCTCCCCTTATGTCTTGATGTATTATGCTTATATTTCCATTGTAGAAATCAAGATGAATGGGAATCCGGGTCCCTTTCCAATACCAAGGAGATCTTATATCAATAAACATGATGTCTAAACATCAAAGTGCTTGCTCAGAGCACTCTTCTGTTATTCACTAGCTAACTGTTGACTTACCTGACTCTCAACTGCCTTGAATATCCAAATTTGAGCCAGTAGGTTATATCTGTATTTCAGATCTTCATTTTAGTATGTCTTGCAGTGTGTCCATTAATCTGAGCCAATGTACATAATATAGTGGATTTATCATATTTGTGTCAATAGAAGAAATAACAAACTATACATGTGTGCCAGTTATTTAAGTGACTGCCTTAGGTTCACTCTGAACCATGTTTTACAAACCTCCATCAATAAAATGTAACAATTGCCTCTATTTGAAACACTCCTTGGAGTTCTCCTGCCATCCTTGTACACATTTTACTTATTTATTTTCCTTCCAACAACAAAACAATCACTGACAGCTTGCTGCTTATTCCCCCTCATTTGAAAACACTCTTAATAATGCATTATTTTACAATGATTTTGTGTCACACCAGGCAAAGTCTAATGTGGCCAAATAAATAGCCATCCAGATGTCAAACAGTAGTAAGCAGGCAGAGTTCTGCAAAAGGCAAAAGGCAGAGGGCAGGCCTCGTGTGGGGACTGGCAGCTAGGGGAAATGTTTCCGGTATTTACTGAGCTAGGCCCACACCTGTTCACTGGGAGGAATTTTCTTGGTGAATTCACTTGACTGTGTCACCAGTGATGATGGGGATTTGCAACAGGCAGTGAATTCAGTCTAAAATGCAAAGATGTGATTTTTTTAGACAAAGGAAAAGAGGGAGTTAGCAGATGTATGCTTTATCCTAAATACCCAGACCTTCCCACACCTTTTCTGGGCTGGAAATGAGGGGGTTGAACTAGCTGCTTGCTAACGACCCCTCTGGTTCACGCATATTTGGTTCTCCATAACCCGCTTTCACGTTTTCTTCCAGCTGGCTCATTCAGAGAGGAGCTATTGGTGTCAGGGGTGGAATCTGAATGGAAAGAAACAGGCCCCACTCCGGCTCACCTTTCTCTAAGTTCCACTCCCATCCTGCCAGAAACATGGATGCTTTTTCTTCAGAGCTCAAGTCCTGAAGCAAAAATGACTCTCATAATATTCTCCTGGACCATTGAAAGTCAGGTCCAACACATGTTTCTTGCCTTTCTCCCTGTCCCCAGAGATCCTGTTTATAACTGTGGAGTTCATTCAGTGGTGAAGCACATCTGTCTGCCCGGGGAAAACAGGCACTCCTCAGAAAGGCTCAGGGTTAAAGTACACCACAAAACACAAAGAAAATCACTACTTTGGCCCTGCTCTCAGAGTGTTAATTACCCAAATTAACTACTGCCTAAAGGTAGCTAAAGATACAGCAGGAAGGGAATCATGTACATAGTACAGGGAAGCCTTTGTACCCTAATGACTGAAGCATGTAAATCTGAAGCCTGACACTTTGCCCACATTTGATCTTCATGGTGCTTTGGATGAGAATGACAATTCCTAGGCTCATGAATTTGAATATTTTGTCCTCAGTGGGTGGAACTATTTGAGAAGGATTAGGAGGTGTGGCCTTGGAATAGGTGTGTCACTGCCTCCTACTTGTGGATCAGATGTAAGCTCTCAGATCCTGTTCCAGTGACATTCCTGCTTGCCTGCTTGCATCCCCAGGATGACCATGGACTCTCACCCTCCTCCTGACCATGGGCCCCCCAAAAGGTATTCCTTTATAAGTTGCCTTGGTCATGGTGTGTTATTACAACAATAGACAACCATTTTATCCTTTTCCCCATTTATATCCTTTCATACACGTTCTTAGTCTCTAAGCTTCCACACAATCTGATAGATACCTAGACTATCTTTTCCCACCTCTGCCTCCTTATAGCTCCCCCTTTTTAACTCTATTCTCTTTCATTTTTTTTTCTGAGACAGAGCCTTGTTTCATAGTTGGCTGGCTTTCTGGGACTATATGTGTGTGTCACCACCTGGGAAATCCTTTTTTTAAATGAAACCATGCCACCAAAGGCCCCCATCGGCCCTCAGCTGGATCCCCATCAAAGCAGTAGTTCTAAGATTCATCTTGTGCCAAGTAAATCTCGACCTTAATCCCTGTGTGCTTTGAGCATCGAGACCCCCAAGGACAGGCATTTAAGCTACTCTTCAAACATGCCGTATCAGCCATCTTGAATGCTTATGACCATGCATTACAAGAGTACATTAGCTTCACTCACAAATCCCAAGTTGCAGATCTGTTGTTCATGTTGAATTTCACTTTTCTTTTTCTTTCCTTCCATCTTTCCTTCGTTTCTTACTAAGCTGAAGGAAAATATTAGGAAAAAATTTCATGGAGGCTGTTGTTTTGTCTCATGTAAAATAGGCCGCTCAGTATCAGGGGCAAAGTCAGATCAGGGCATAGACCTATTTCATCAGCTGAATATTCTGGTGATTAACGATTCATAGTTAAAATCAAATAATGAAGACTATTACACTTGATGACCTCTCTTTCAAAATTTACCTCTGTCTTTGGACAATCTAATCCATGTCATTTTATCTTAAGTAGAGATGACCTCATTGTCCCAAGCAATCTGCTCCTGACCTACATGTGAGCTGTCTTCTCTTGCTCTTGATATGCATGGTCACTGCACCAATCCTCCATAATCTGGATTTCAGTAGCTGTAGAAGACCAACTAGCAGTTCACTAATCTGAGAGAGGCTAGAGTGTGTATCGATCTCTGGGTGACCTAATTTGTAACACATGCCTCCTGTGCCCACACTTGCACCCACACCCCAAGCGCCTCCATTAGCAGGGCACCATGACTGCCTGTTCTGGGTCTGCTTCAATGGTTTGCTTATGCACTGTTCTTTATGAAATTCACTCCACTGTGATCTCAAGCCTATTTTCTCCCCCAAAAATATGTTGACTAGAATAATAATCAAAAGAAAGACTTTGAACTGCCACTAGGCCTTTCATCTTGTGATCTCAGAGAGCTTTACCAGGCACTAAATAATTAATGTGCTGAAAGTGACACAAAGATGGGCAGCCTGCAAAACCAAGTCCATCAACAAAAGGCCTTTCTCTTTTGTAGCAACTGAGTAGGTATGGGGATAATCACCCACTCTGAGTCCAGCAGTCTCCACGGATGTTGGACAAGAGGCTATAATCCATTCAAGAACAATTGGCTCTTCTCTTGACCTGTTTTGAGCTTGGAAGTGACAGTTACCAGGGTGACCACTGAGATCATGCAGCAAATACTCCTGGGGGGGGCATCAACCACATTTGGGAAGGGATCTCCTCCAACATGGAAAAATGGATAGTAACTACTTGTACATTTGCCATGACATGTCCCCCAGTGCCATCCACTCTGTGATACTCACAATGACCCTGCTAGTTAACCTTTTTATTTAGAGATGTAGAGATTAAGGCTCAGAAAACACCAGTATCCTACACAAGGTCAGTATATTACTGTTCTCATTTCTGTGGAGGAAAAAGATAAAACCTGACAGGAGTAACTTAAGGGCAGGGTTTCATTTGGCTCCTAAGGCTCCATCATGGTAGGAAGGCACAGTGGCAGGACTAAGAGGTGACTGGTCACATTATCAATAGTCAGGATGCAGAGAGAGAGCTGAATGCTGGTACTCAGTGGCTCCATGCTTGCCCCTTTTTGGAACCCAAGCCCACGGGGTGGTGAAGTAACTTTTTGTCACTTATATCTCTCTAGAAGCACATTCATAGACCTGTGTAAATTCAGTCCAATTACCAATGAAGATGAACTGTCACAGCCGTATAGCCAAAACGCATTGGAATAGAGCACACGAGTGCCACCCTTGGATTTGGGGGCCATCCAGGAATACCACTTGGCAACACAAACCCCTAGAGATGATGATTTCCTTGGAGAATTGGGACACTGGATTCAATACTACAGGAGGGGATGGATCAGATCACAGCAGCTTCCAGCATTCTCGTAAATGAAGACAGAGTCCTTTAGGTCAGCCAGTAAAGTAACCCAGATTACACACCTTTCATCATGATAGCTGACCCTCCATAGCCTTAGGCTCACTGTTTCCAAGGCAAGTGCCATAAGTTTGATGCCCCTGGACCCTTGGGATGGGGCATTGGTTGGTCCAGGTGGCTTCTTGGGATGAGGTGGGGATAAGGCACAGACAAATTTCTAAGAACTTTAAGTCCTTTCTGTCCCTCTTCATGTACGTAGCATCCACTTCAGTTCAGGCAAAAGACTGTTCAAGAGACCACAATCCAGGATCTCTTGTGCCCACAACCCAGAGATCAGAAGCAAAGCTCTGATGGGTGGGCGAGGTAGACCCTAGGTTTCTGGGAACAAGGATGCTCCTGCATGACCTTGTGAAAACTTGCTTAGTCTTTTTGAAGCTGTGTTCCTCTGCATTTAAAACAGAACTCATCATGATTTCCCATGCAACTTCACAGATATTCCAAGAATTAATGAGACAGTACACACAAAGCCCTCAGGCTCTTTTGAACAAAAGAACACCAGACATCCTTGTGCTGGTACTAAGGGGCATTGTCATGATGATACATTTTAAAGCAGTCTCCACCAGTATTACTAAAATAAACTTGGCTTGGATTAAAACACATAGGCCAACAGCCTAATTTTCTTTGCCCTTCTCTGACACTACATCACCTTTCTTCTTCCATTTATCTTGTCCCGGGAACAGCAGTTGTCACTGGTACCCTTGACCTCTATTGCAGAGCTTCGGAGTGAGAGTTGGGAGGGACCTTAAAGGTGATTTGTCTATGTCTTCCCATCACAGCAACAAGGAAGCTGAAACACTGGTGGGGGTGGGGGACATGCTTTATCCAAGGTCATCTCACCAGCAAAGCATCAGAAAGCTGCTGTCTTTCTCCTCTGTTTCTCCATTTTGTGCCTCCCTAACTATGGAAGTAGTAAAGGAAACAGGAAGGGAAGGAAACAGGGACGCATGTATTTTGAAGCTTTAACATTATAGATTCAATGCTTTCCACAAAGCTATGGAGTGGAAAACTAAAAAACCAGCAGCCAAACAACCAAATGAAATACCCAAACTTAACAAATGTAAGTAAGAAGAAATACTCTGTGTGTGTTTGTGTGTGTGTGTGTGTGTGTGTGTGTGTGTGTGTGTGTGTGTGTGTGTGTGTGTATGTGTGTGTGTGCAGTTGGCACATACTGTGCCCATGCCAGGCCTCTATGAAGTATCCTGCTATTAATGGAATCTTGTTTTTCCCATTTTCCAAAGAGGGAACTAAGACTCAAAGAGACTGAATAATATGCCCAAGGCGTGGAAACCAAAACACATACAAGCTAAGATGTATTCATTCAGTTACCAGGTCCTGAACATCTCCTGGGTATCTGGGTCTCTTATTGCAAGCTAAACTGCCTTGGTGAGCAGAAGTTAGTACCACCCTTGTCTTGGTTACTCTTCTATCATTGTGAGAAAATGCCCTGACAAAAGCAACATAAGGGAGCATGGGCTTAGCTTGACTCAAGTTCCAGCAGACAGCCACTCATGATGTGAAAGTCACAGATAGCATCAGGAGCCTGAGGGAGGTGACTGCACTGCACCCACAGTTAAGGAGTAGAGACTGATGAACACTAATATTGACTTCTCTCTCTCCTTTCCATTCAGTCTAGAATCTCAGCCAGTGAAATGGCTCCACCCACATTTATGATGGATCTTCCTACATCTATCAACCTAATTTAGATGTTCCCTTGGGGATCTTTTCCTAGATGATTGTGGGGTGTGTCGAGTTGACAACAGAATTTATCACAACCTTCTTGGAGCTTCAGGATAAGGAGCCCAGAGTGTGAGGATTATCAGTAAAGGGTTGAAGCATTAGAAGAAAGATAGCCACCCCATACTTCTGCATAGCCTTGCCCTGTGTTGCGAAGGAAAGAGAGGATGCATAGCTCTTAGGTGCAAGAAGGAGGTGTTCAACTTGATTAGGAAGGTTAGGAGAAGACACCTGAGAAGTTGATGCTTGAGATGAGGCTTAATGTAGATGACTAAAGTGAACTAGTTCAAGAAGGTACATTCCCCATTGGAGGCTGCAGAAAGCTGGGTTCTATTCAAACCCATATCTCTCAGTCCATAGCTTCTATTCTATTCCATATGGTGTCAAAACACTGCCCAGCCTAGAATTCTTTAGGGGTCATGTGAACTGTCCTGAATTAAACACAGCAGAAATATATTGGTCAGGACATGGACACCTATAACATTTTCCTGAGAATGACAGGCCAGTCAGGGAAGGCAGCACTTGGCAAGACTCATGTGTCTTTTCACTCACCTTTCTGGGTGTTTTCTTTGGTATTATTACCAAGTTCCTTATAGGTAGGACACCTGGGAGTCATGCACCAGACCCCCATCTTGTACTTGGCTTTGAAACCTGAATTTCCCTCTAGGAAAGTGGAGGGTTGAAATGATCCCTGCAGTCACCTAGCTGCAAACAAACAATGAGCCTGGATCTGCAGTCTGTCCTCAACATGGTGTGGGTTGACAGTGTCGGAGCCTGGCTTTCACAAGTGTAGCTCTGTCCCTTCAAGCATTGGGAAGTGAGGCAAGGAGACCAAGACAAGAGGATGAGAAGGAGGAGGAGAGTGGAGAAGATGAAGTGACAGCAGATGAGCAGACTAGCATTATGGAATGGGGCTCACACACAGAAAGAAAGCCAAGTGAAGAGGCAAGAGAAATGATCCAAGATTTTTCACTGTTTGGAAGTTATGGAGAGAAAGTTATTCACAGCCCCACTGTAAAAAAAAAAAAAAAAAAAGGCCATAAAATACCTTGGGGAAAATATGAAAGTCATGCTGCCACCATACAGATGAGCACCCTGGAATTAGCTGCCAGAGCAATGTCTGAAGAGAGGAAATTCAATGGCCCACATTGAGGCCTCCTCCCCTTTCGCTCCTGGCTCCCACCCCCATCCAAATCACCTGGCTCTGAAAGTAGAGGCAGTAATTTGAAGCCAGCAAGTGTGAAGGAATGTTGGAACAGTTATTTGCCTTCATGCAGTACATCTTGAGTGCATCTTTTAGAAATATAATTTAAAATACACTTTCATATTTGCTATAGAAAGTCTAACAAAAAAAGTAAAGTCCAGAGAAGAAGATAAATACTATCCCCATCTCTGGCATCCAAAGAGATGGCGTTAATATTTTACAACATACTGTTTCTCGCCTTGGTTTTCACTCACTAACAATCCAGCATCCAGCTGGGGAATGTGCAAGAAGTTGCTCTCCAACTGTTAGGACTGTCTACAGCAGTGAGAGAAGAAGTTACCCTCTATGACCACCTAGGGGACCAGCAGCAGCCAGTTTTACACCCTGGCTCAGATATGGAAGACATGAAAATCTGAAGTCTCCTCAGCTTCAGGCAAGGGCCTGACTTTAAAGGTCCAGGGCCAGCAGGGCCAGCCCTCAACAGGAAGTGCACTTACTTGGATGTGTACACAGGAGGAAGAAGATGCCCTGTGATGTGCCACTCCAGGATGAGTGGGCTGAGAAGTGAGCACCTCAGCTCTGATGGGTAACTTCCAGATTTCTTCAGAAAAGGCTGGAAAGTGTGTTATGCTGGTTCTTGAGCCTAAATCGATTTCATGACTTGGAAGAGATGAAAAAAATGGAACTCCATCTCTCTCTCCAAGGAACAACCAATGGGGGTGAACTGGAGATGGAGTCTATGTCAGTGGCCAGTTCCACACTCCACAAATGAACAGATAAACTCTCCAAAACCTTCATTCAAATCCCTGGTCTTCATAGAAAGCTAACAGGGTGAGAAAATGTATTCCAAATCATAGAAGAAAAATTATCACAGCAGGTAATCCAGTACTTTCCAGCCCTGTTTAGATTTACTCAAAAAATGTTGCTACAGATCACTGGGACATACAGAGAAGGATGCCCACAGTGAAAGTAACTGGCCCAAGGACCTTCAGCACTCTTGCTCTGCTCTGGACTTCCAGCCTCCTTGAATACTGGGGACTCAATACATCAGAGTTCTTGTACACCTGCTGTCAGCTAAAGTTCAAGTATGGCTCTGGAACACTTCGAGGGACAAGACACTCTAGAAATGACATAGCCACCAGTAAACAGAGAGAATTAATAGTCTTCCACCCCTCTTCATCCTTTCCAAGGATGGTGGTCACAGAGCACTCTCAGTTCCTCCTGCAGCACCATGTCTGCCACTGTTCTTCCCACCATGATGATAATGGACTAACCCTCTGAACTGTAAGGCACTCCAATTAAATGCTTTCCTTTAGAAGAGCCTCTGTCGTCATGGTGTCTCTTCACAGCAATGGAAACCCTAACTAAGACAATAAACTTTGAGAAATTGCTTTCGGTAGTGACTCCAGGAGTTGCTTGAAAGATAATGGACTCTGTCTGAAAATGGCACTCAATCTCCCTGAGACTTCTCTGGTCTTGCTGTAGAGTCTTGGCAGCAGCAGGCACTATGGCTGCTGAGACCAGGTATAAAAGAAGCTAAACCTTGAGACTGCTGAATAAACTATTATATTAGATCTAGGTAGGTCACAGCCACAGAGGGTATATGCAATATTAAAAGTCTGAATGGAAAATGAAAATATTTCCTTAAATCCACTTAATATCTCCAGATTCAAAGCCAAGATTCCCAATTTTTTTTCAGGGTAATAGTAGTCTAGTTCAAGAGATGCAGCAAGACCTACACAATAAAAGTATTTGGAGCAGGTGAATGAGACATGGGATAAATGGACAATATGGTTCTGGTGTTTTTTTCTATGTGCAAGAAGCCCTTCAAATTCCTAGGGGGATTGCTGCCACTGAGTTGTTGTTGGAAAGTGAAATAATTTGCTTGCTTATTGCTTGTATTCTGTAGCAGGATTAGAGGTAGGTCTCAATTTGCTGGCTGCCATGCACACAGGGTAACCCTGGGTATCTCTCAAGGATGCATCCAGAAACTTCTGGAATTCCCATGTTCATGAAACCTGAAGTAGCATATCATCACCTCCATAAAGTACATTACTATAATAGGCAGGAAACAACAAATCACGAAACCATCTAAGTAACTCACGACCACACCCCACCTAATAGCACAGCATTTTCCAAATCCTATCTCAGCAAGAAGACTATTTATTATATTTTGTGTAATTGGGTTTGCTTGCAAATAGTCAAACTGTAGCTACTAAATCTGGCACTGATGAGAACCTGCTGTAGTTAGACTATGAAAAAGGACTAAAGTCAGACACAGCCTCTATTGAGGTCACACACTCTGAAACAGGCAGTGGAAGAGGGCAAGAACTGTTGGGTACTTCAGACTTTCATCCTGGTTCCCCCACTGTCCACACATGGAGGTCTATGCAGTATTATGGCTGAAGGTCTGTGACATTAATATCCATATTAACTTCAACTCCCTTGAAGTGAAAAAAAATTGAGGAAGGCATACTTATGGATTGCTCATTGCTAGAGTGCTAAGGACTTAATATTTTTGTTCCCCCATCTAAATCCATAGGTTTAAATTAATTCCCATCTATATGGTTATATTAAGAAGTAGGGACTTTAGGAGATGGGGCACTTAGTGGAGATCTACTAAATAATATGTGTGTAAGTAATAATTTATGTACAAATATTATGTACAAGTAGAGATCTCTCAAACCATCTATCACATGAGGGCATAATGAGAAGGCCCTCCCAGTGAACTAGGAAATGGGCTTTTACCAGGCATAAAATCTGCCAATGCTAGAGCCTAGACTCCTCAACTTCCAGGATTATTATAAGGAAATTTCAGTTGTTTCTATAATACCTGGCTTCCAGTGATTTTTGTGGCAACCAACACAGACTAATCTATGGAGACTCTGAAGATGAAGACATTGAGTTCTTGACCTTCAAGTATAGATGCAAGTACAGTTCTCTATAAATGAGAAAAAAAAAAACCACTAGAATGGGTAGTGCCTTCCATGAAGGGCAGGAGGAAGTTGAGGGATGAGTAAAAGGAAATGTGCTTACAAAGCAAGTAGGAGGGCCAGACACTAAAGAGAGTCATATAATGGTCTAGTGAGCTTCTCACCCTACAAAGATAGCCCTGAAAAAGAAGACACCAGCCACTTTTCTGATAAGCCACATAGCAATTATGGACAGAATCAGAGAGAATATCTATTATGGAAACCACATGGTGATCCCAGATTAATTCCTATTTAATCTTAACCGGTGAGTTCATGATCTCAGAAACCAGGCTGATCTCAGCTCAGCTCAGAACCCGACCATTTATCTCTGTGACCTCAAGATACTCAACTTCCCTGAGGTTTGCTATCCTTGCTAATGTAGAAACAATAATACAGCCAATCATGTCTGCTCATCTTGATGATGTCATTAGGAAGTGATTAAGAACAACTTAGCACAATGCCTTCTACAGAGTAGATACTCAGGAGGCATTATCCATATTATCATAATTTATCATTATTAACATTATGGCAAGTGAAGGAAATTTTGGACATAATCAGGGCCTGCTTGTTAAGCAGTCTGAGTACTAAAATTTCAAGAAAAAAATATGTGTTTTCTAGGATGGAAACATTTACCCTACAGATAGTACATGAAAATCTGGCACCCAGATGCACATGGTGATACACAGGTCCCTTGGGCTATGTTAAGTAATGACTGGAAAGGTTGGTAGACTATTTCAGAAAAGTATGCAATGGGAGCTTGGGCCTATTTTTCTGTGGCCTTTGGATCATGGCACAAAATTGTCTGGTATCAGAGGGGCCAACAGCAGACACTGTCAGCTGGAGTTGTGATGCCCACAAAGGAAGGAGCATGGCAGGTAGACTGTCAGTCTAGGAGCCCGTAAGGCATGAGCAGATTGTCAAAGGGAGAGCTTGAGCATGGAATAATGAGTCAGGGACCCAGTTAGGGGGCATGAGAACAAGCAAGGGGACAAGGACATAGAACCAGACAGGCCCGTGTCACAGCCTCTTTCTACACGTGCCCAAGGTACACTGACTCGTGACTGATCAGTCCTCCTCAGCCTAGAGGAAAGATTCTACAGATGACCTCAACACTTGCTGAAGTCTTGGGCAGTCCTTTAGATGGCTTTCTGTATCAGAGGTAGAAAATGGCCAATGTTTTAGAATTTTTATAATAAAAAAGGGGATGAGTTTCAGGAATAACAGACTCATAAGTTTAACAATGCTTTCTAGCAAAATTTCTAGCAAAATTCTTAAATGGATAATTAACCAGATGGCACAGAAGCTTGACAAATATACAGTGACCACAGGGAAATGAAAACAAGTTCAATAGGACAAGACACATAACAACTCTCAATCTCTTATTTCTTACTTTCTCCCCATCTCTCTCATACACACAGAACTACAAACAAATAACATTTAGCAAAAGTTTTACTCCAAAAATATCCCCCAAACCATAAATGAAAACACCAAAATATTACTTTCCATTTATGAGAGTATACAAAGAAATTTCCTTTAAATAAATGTAAATTTGAAACATTTTTAATAATTATGCTTGACAATAATGAGGAGCAGGGAGACTGATCATTTCCTATATTCCTAGTAAGAGCATAATTATTATTTTACTAATAATAGTTAAAAGCAAGGACTTACCATATATAAATTTGTATATATGTAGATCATTTTATTTAATTGTCACAACAATCTGTTGAGATCTTCATTTTGAACACGAAAAAATTAAAATGACATAAAGTTAGAAATGGCCCAAAAATTATGATGTTCATGCGTCCTTTGGGGTAGACAGATGAGCATGGCCAAAGGGTAGGTAGCAAGAGATGAAAAAGCCTCAGAGATAATCCTGATCTGGACTAACCATTTCTCTGCTTAGAATAACACAATTGCACTGCACTGGAGATATAGACAGATATATTTTCTGGCTATCAGTACAGCCTTGAGGGTGCTAGTATTCATGACTCTGATTATCTCCTAAGGAAAGATTCTAAAGATGAACATGTTTGTGAACAATAACAGTCTTCAGTGATTTTAAATAATGCTTCTTGGTTGGAAACAAAACCTAACTATAGGTAGAGTGCTTAAGAAACAACAGTAGAAGTAGTTTATTAAATGCCCTTTATGAACTATGCTCATAATTAAGCTTTACTTAGGTTATCTCATGCAATTCTTATAGAAACTGTAGGAGCTAAAACTGTATTTACTCCCATTTACACATAAGAAAATCAAGTCACGGAAAAGTTGAATACTTTGTCTGAGACAGACGCCAGCCAAGAGCAGCATCAGAATTAAAGCCCATGAGACTTACTCTGGGGCTTTCACTATTAATCATCATATTTTATATATTAAATTCATCTCCATAATGGCATATTATGGAGCCATTAGAGATAATGTTTTCAAAGACGTTTTGATAACATAGAGAAATGTTTACATTACATGCTTGGGAAATTGCATATGTACTATGATCTCAGTTTTGTGAAAAATATACAAAGAAAATGCCTGGAAGGAAACACACCAATTAACAATAATTGTCTTTGAATGGTCTGGTTATGAGTCATTTATTTTCTACTTTATAGTTTTCTGATTTTTCTAATTTACTAAAATAAGCATGTGTCATTTTTTGAAAAAAATCTAGGGCGAAAAAAATGTAAGTCATGTTTATGCTAAATTAGCCTTATTTTCATCTTGACAGTATATTTTAAAATTTGACAAAGTAACTAATACTTTACAGCATAACAAAATAAAAAGAAAGGAAGAAGTCTAGCAAAAACTCTTCAGTTCTTTGTTAATGGGGTAGTGCTTCCTGTATTTGGTAAATAAAAGGAGACAAAGTCATGACTTGAAGACAGTTGCTGGCTTGTACACTCTTGAATCTCTCCTCCTGTCACCCAGTGACCACTACAGTGCCTTACATAGTATTAACATTTGGAAAACGCTTGTACAATGAATGATGTTATCTTGTTTGATAGCTTCTTTTTTTTTAATGACAAGACATGGAAGAAATGCTGAAATTGTGGCAATAATACTACAAAGAAGAGAGTCAATGTTTGAAATTATCTAAGCAACACAGAGCATGAAATTTAATCCTTACTAACATTCCTAAAGTATTGTCGATATTTTATGTTTCAAAAGTCTCAATTTTTTTAATCAATTGAATTACTGATCTAGATTCTAGAAACATCTCAGGGGAATATGCATGAATGATCACAAAGATTCAGCCTCTATTTTTTCTTCAGTAGTACCAACGTCTAGGAAGAACTAGGTGTGTGAAAGTACTCAGTAGATTGAATGGAATGTGGGTATCCTTAAAATGTAATATTGTCCTTTAAGACAATACTATAAAATTTTACTGGTGCAGAAATATTTTATAATATGCAAAGTAAAAAAAGGAAAGCATGGAATATAACAATATAGAGTGTCACCCAAGATAGTTGAAATATGTTGGTTGTTAGCTAGAGATAAATGTATGGCTACATTACATACCAGAAAGCTACATATCAAAATGCAAGAGCTACGCATCTTCACATGGTGTAATTGTGGGTAGCTGAGTGTATTTGTAATTTTCCTGATGCACCAATAAATAAAAACTACTTTTGAAAATCAAGCATTCTCTATGCAGCAGCCAGCCATAGGCTGTAGGAGGGGGGTGTACCTCAGTTTGTCTGGCTTTACATTTTCTGTACAATACAAACAACCAGGGTCTGAGTTTCTGATTGCCCCCCAAACTCTGTATAGCTAGTGATTCAGCAAGGGACCTAAATAAGTGATAATGGCAAATTTCCAGGACAGAACTAGAAACAAAATCTCCAGACAGTGGACAGACAGCAGGAACCCCTGTGGGTGCCACACTCAGCAAAGCACATTGATAGTATTGCTCTCTGTTCTTATATTGGTTTAGGAAAGGAATTGACGAGGCAGGAACTCAAACTCTTCAGCTGTCGAGTGGAAGAGGCATCTGCCATGAGCACAGTTCGTCTGAAAAAGGAGAGTCTCCTGGGAGCCATTACCTCCACCATCCTTCTCATCCTGGTGTCTACTTTCCATACACCATTCTCCACAAGTATCTCCCACTAGGAAATCCTGAATGGGTCCTCAGACTAATGCAGTCCTCCTGCAGGGAGACTGGAGACTCAAGACTGGAGGCTTGAGTCAGAGTTTAACCCAAAGGAGAAAGGTCATAATAAGTACCTGAACTAAGTAATATAAAGGAGAAAGACAAGCTCACTTGGGCCCAAAGGGTAAAAATGCAAACTGGTGTGTGTGTATGTGAGGGCCTGAAAACCCAGGTCCTGGCAGAAGACATTTAAAAGAGAGAGAACATCCAGAACAGCTAGGCTCAAAGACACCTTTGGCTGACACATTCAAAACGCCATGTTCAGGAAGAAGATCCTGTTATATTGTCCTCATCCATATATTCAGAAACACAAGCATTTGCTCTGTATCTATGCTGTAAGTAGGTACTCCACCTAGGTGCACAAAGCTTAGTGCCACACCAAAGTGGCCCAGCCACCAAGAGTTCAAGGTTGTCAGTGGATAGATAGAACAGCCTAATGGATTTTGTTGAGAAGTAAATGAAACATCACAAATCTGCATGTTTTTCCCCCAGAAGAAACATGCTCATATTGTATGTATCATTACTTTTCATCATGAAATCGTCTTCCACATTTAGGTCTTGATGGCATAATTTAGCTTATGAGCCCACTGGGTGAATGCTGTAATGTACACAGCCATCTCTTGCATTGTTGTCACTTCAGAACTACAGGGTGTTGACAGCACAACCTGTGAAGAAATATCTGTTCATATTTACAGGAGGTTGTTAGGCTTTAAAGATCCAGAGAATTCTGGGGCACATTATGATTATATAGACCTTGGAGGTTTCTGATGTGGGGAAACACTGTCAAATGAAGAACTGAAACTGCAAATAGGGAGTGTGGAAGGTAGACTCACATACCTTCTGTAGAGACCCAAGCTATTTGAGTGACTTCAACTTAAAGCCAAAATATGGTAGAGGCACCATGTGCCATTTGTCTCATCTGGCAATTTAAAACTTCATGCTAACATGTTGGACTTTTTATTAATTAAATTTGTTAGTTGATAATTTCACACATGTATGTAACATATACTGACTGCTCTCACCCCCAACTCTTTCTTATCCCCCTACTACCCTTGTCTACCCCCATCCCCTCATCCATACAAATATCTTTCTCACATTTCCTGTCCATTTTACTTCTGTGATGCACTGCATTTAACCAGGACCATCTCTGTGACCGTAGGTTTGGAGCTGTGCGATGAACTCAGCAGTAAGTGAAGACTATAACTCTCCTCTGCAAGAATCTATTAATAGCAATTAGCTTGGTGCTAAGGTATAGTGCTTTATAAGTCCCTCTCAATCCGTGACTGTTGACACGGCCAGTCTTGGCAAGGCCCAGGATAGGTAACTGCAGCTGCTGTGAGTTACTGATTGCAATAGTTATGCTGAGTCTTCAGGATGGTATTGTCCAATGCTTCATCTAATCATCTTACTTTTACAACCCCCAGCTCCACAGTGTACTCAAAGCCTTAGAGGAGGTAAATACCTTATTTAGAGCTGATCCCTAATCTTCACTTATTCACAGGGCTACTCAAGATGCTGAAAATATGGCTAATGTTTTAAGGTTCAAAATGGAACCTACCATAAAATATTCAAGGATATTTAGTAATGATGAACAAATAAAAGAGCAGGGCTGGGGCCGGGTGTTGGTGGCCCACGCCTCTAATCCCAGCACTCGGGAGGCAGAGACAGGTGGATCTCTGTGAGTTCGAGGTCAGCCTGGTCTCCAGAGCGAGTGCCAGGATAGGCTCCAAAGCTACACAGAGAAACCCTGTCTCAAAAAACAAAAAACAAACAAACAAAAAACAAACAAACAAACAAAAGAGCAGGGCTGAAGATATGGCTCAGATGATAAAAATGTTTGCCTTGCAAACAGAAGGACCTGTGTTCAACCACCAAAAATGATGCAGAAGAGATGGGCACAGTGTTTGCATTGGTAATCCTCATGCTGAGGAGACATAAACAAGAAGCCCTGAGCACTCACTGGTTAGGCAGCCTGGGCTACTCTATAAGCTCTAGACCAATGAGAGACCCCATCTCACACTTACTCAAAAAGAGTGGGTGGCACTCATGGCTGTCACCTGGCATCTGCATGAACATGAACATGTGTGAGTGTGTTCTTGTAAACACAGGAACTCACATACAAACAAGCACAGGGCAAACCACCTAGTCTTTTTCTTTCTTTAATTTAAATTAGAAACAGGCTTGTTTTACATGCCAGTCCCAGTTCCCTCTCCCTCCCCTCCTCCTCTGCCCCCCACCAATTCTATCCCCTTTCTGTTCCTCTGATCCTCCCTCTGATCCATGGGTGATCTTCAAAGTCTGTCATATCATTTGGAGCAGGGCCTAGATCCTCCCCCGTGTGTCTAGGCTGAGAGAGTATCCCTCTATGTGGAGAGGGCTCCAAAAGTCCATTCATATACTAGGGATAAATATTGATCCACTACTAGAGGCCCCATAGATTAACCAGACCACCAAAACCACATATTCTTGTGACATACGATTTCACATGTGTGTAGAAAAGAGTAGAATGTCATGCCTACATGGTTTATAAGTTTTGATAAGCTTGGATTTAAATTTCTATTCTACTTCTTACTAGGAGATTATATACTTGAGCCCCACTTTTCTCATCTGATACAAAATGTAATGAGAAAGAAGAGTTTGCCTTACATGATTGTTGCAAAATTTCACTAGGTGTGTATTGTGACTAATAGGCATATTCAATGTTGGCTTTAAAAGTGAGCTCACCTCCCTCATTAGAATCAAATAACTGAAGGCAAGCTAGAGTGATGGGGATGTCTTTCTGTATATTTGTTTCTCTTATTGGTTGATGAATAAAACACTAAAGGCAGGAAGAGGGGTCGGGCAAGGAGACAAGGAGAATTCTGGGAAAGCCAGGCAGAAGGAGCCTTCCAAAAAGAGTTGCCATGTAGACCACAAAGGAGTAGCAGGTCTGGTTCCTTCTCTGGTACAATAAGACCATGTGGAAATACATAGATTAATAGAAATGGGTTAATAATTAGGACAGAGCTAGCCAATAAGAAGCCGTAGCCATTGGCCAACAGGTTTTTGTTTTTGTTGTTGTTGTTGTTGTTGTTGTTGTTGTTGTTGTTTTGGTTTTTCGAGACAGTGTTTCTCTGTGTAGCTTTGGAGCCCATCCTGGCACTCTCTTTGAAGACCAGGCTGGCCTAGAACTCACAGAGATCCACCCAAGTGCTGGGATTAAAGACATGTGCCACCAACACCCGGCTCAGTTTTATAATTAATATAGCATCTGTATGTTTATTTGGGATTGAGAAGGGTTGTAGGACAAAGAGAACCACCAGCAACACTGGGGTCCTAACACTGCAGCTGGTGATTCATTACATGGTAGAATAAGGAACTCTATCAGAGGTGCCAGGCACTGGGGCTGCAGCTAAAGATCTAGACAAAATGTCAAAAACACCTTCTAGCACATGTAATGAAGTTTTAAAAAAATGTATTCGGTAATGTCACTTTTATCATTTTTACTGCATTCAATTCAACAAACATTTATTGAATGTCTATGCCATACATATTCATTCTCTATTTCACTAGAACTTCAAAGCGCTATTGCATTTTGATGGGAGGTCAGAGGCTGGCCTCTCACTTCGGGTCTCTGGTTTTGACATTGAGAAGTTTTCTGCCTCCAACTCTGCATGGTCAGTTTGCTTGAGCATACACTGCCACTCTAGTACAAAGACTGATACCAGCTTCTTGAATTAACAAAAGGTAATTCTTTTCAACTAGTCCAGAGAGCAAATATGCATTCAATGACAGAACAAAAAACAAAAGAAAGAAAGAGATAGAAGATGGGGGGCCTGAAAGAGGAAGAGACATTGAGTGAGAATAAAATAGACAAAAGCACATCCAGACCCACAAGGGGACATGTGGTTAGGGATGTAGAAGCAAATAGACAGAAAGACACTGTCTTTTTAATCTTCATGTTCTCTCATCTTTTAGTCATGAAATTCTTACCTGCTTCATGGGGCTCCTGAGGTGAGCAAATTAAAAATGAGAGGAAATATTAGATCCAAATGATAATGAATGGTGCCAATAAAAATTAAGTCCTAAGTAAAACAGACAAGTTCTATTAATGGAAGTCTATTTGCTTACTTAAAAATTCCTATAATCAGGGTGCAGTTTGAGAATGGAGTATTATTCAGCATTAAAATGCAGTATCAAGCCCTGAAAAGACATAGAGAAAATTTCACTGCATGATGCTAAGTGAGACACACTATGCTGAAAAGGCCACAGTCTGTATGATTCAAACATGTGACCCTAGAACAGGAAACACTATAAAGGTGCCTCAAAGATCACCAGCTGCCAAGATCTGGAGTGGCAGTGGGGATGCATGGATGGGGAGTACAGGGAAGTTTTAGCAAGGAAATAATTAGTTTGTTACTATAATAGTATATACATGTCATCATAAATTTCCCTTAGTTTACAGGATGTATACCAAAGGTGAAGTAACATGAAAGCCATGGACTTTGGGTGACAATGATGTGTCTGTATGGTTCATCATTTGTAACAAACACACCACTCTGGGGTGAGTTGTGGCATCAGGAGAGGCAATGCTTGTCTGATGGAAAGGGATATATAGGAAACCCTTAAACCTACTGCTCAATTTTGCTAAGAACCAAGACTGCTCTAAAAAAAGCAATCAAGTCTACTGTTTAATAATTAAAAATTTAAATTTCTATAAACTGTATGGTGAAACTAATCAGTGTTCACCAAAATGTCTCAAAAAGGTCAGATCCACTCTGTTTTTAAGTGGAGCTATTTGTTAAAGCTAACCTCAGGCCTTATGGTATGCAGCTGGCAACAGGAAGCCGGCAGTGAGCAATTCAGCCCTCTCTTAGGCTTGGAGAATCACTCATGGTGGTTCTTCCAAGACAGGTCTCTTCATCTCTAGGACAAGTGGAAGGTGTTGTCCTAATAGGAGTCAAGTTGCAGGAATACAGCTATAGCGGGCAAGGCCTGCAGTCACAGGACTGGGGTCTACATGAGGTTTGGAGGTAGAGTGGGGGACAGTGGAGAGGGGGAATAACTCACTCCAAGTGCTGGGGCAGTGAAGGTTCTGTCATCAAATCTTTTCAGAACATGACCTGAAGTCTGCCTCCCATATCAATGAGCACTTCGGCCGCTCACACCAGCAACAATGAACAGGGCTCTCCCCTGGGACTTGGAAACAACCTCCAGCTCATAATAGGGTCTTCAGTTTCGTTGCACCTCACCTCAGGCAGGGCCTGAATGACTATGGATGAACTAAAGAGGATGGTTTGTTTTGCCCGTGGCTGAAGTGAGAATGCGGGGCCCAAGTTTGTTTTGTCAGGTGCCATCTTTAATCTGAAGGTGGTGCTGCTGACAAATACCCATAGGGCAAACAATCTATTTGCTTTCCCTGCAGAAGATAGGAGCCAGTGGTGAGAAAGTCTCCTCTGGTCACCACTATGATCAGGAGCCTGAGTTTGCAGGCTACTTGATCTAGGCTGAGCCCTGAACTAAATAGAATTCGGAGAAGAGGCAGGCATCCCCTGCTCTGTGACAGGGTCTGTGAGCAAACCACTTCATAGCTGCTGGCTCCAATATCCTCACCCTTCTTAATTTTGCCCATCACCTAGTTCCATATGTTAGAACCTACCCAGCTACCTACTTAAGGATCCAATATCGAATACTGATCTATTAGTGTGGTACTGTAGCCAGCAGAGGTCAACAAGCACAGTTTGGGACTAGGGTCTTCCAAGAAGGAGGCCTCAGGTATGTCAAACCTCACCTTACCATTCCTACATTTCAGGGGGTAATCAGTGATGCTTTGTTTTGCAGTCTCTTTTTAAAAGATTTTTTTATTATGTACAGTGTTCTGCCTGCATGATAGAAGAGGGCACTAGATGTCATTACAGATGGTTGTGAGCCACCATGTGGTTGCTGGGAATTGAACTCAGGACCTCTGGAAGAACAGCCAGTGCTCTTATCCTCTGAGCCATCTCTCCAGCCCTGTTTTGCAGTCTTAACTGATATTCACTCCCCCAGAAAGCTTACCCATCTTTTCCTTTGTTCTAAAACAGATTAGTCTTTCGCTAGACCTCCCCACACCATTGTAGAGCTCACCAGGGAACAGCTGCAAAGACCGTGGATGAAAAGGGTTCTGGATGTGCAGGCTGCCCTTCAGCTAATGACTCATCACCACAAATGTCCCTTGCACTTTGGCACCATCTCAGCCAAATCTCACAATAATTCCTGAGCTCCAGGCAGTCAAAAGAGAGAAAACTCAATATCCCAGCCATCTAATCCAATCTCAGTGCCTTACACAGACCAAGAAAAACAGGCTGTGTTCTTGCTGGGCTCTCAGGTTAATTTTCTCTGACAAGGGATTTCATAATTTGCCTATCCATGGGTAGGGCTGGGGGTAGAGAAATAAACAATCTATTTTCCATACTGGAATTCCATAAGCTAGCTGAGATCTCTAAAGTCTGTAGATTGTCTAAAACTTTCCTTTAATGAGAAGGATTTCCCATCTCATTTAAACATGTGATATTGAACTTGGAAATGAGGTTTTCCAGGACACTCTCTTTGTTCATCAGAGAAGTACACCCCAGGACAGCCTATGACATACACAGAGTGAGACTCACCTTGCCGATATGAAATTAAAGAACAAGTGAAGGATGAAATAGACTTCAAAAGAAAAGCTGGTGCGTAGGCGAAGGGGGAGAGGGATGAGAACTCGGATTTGAGGGATGGCCTGCTTCCCTTTCCACTTGTCATTAGCGAACCCCTGAGGACCAATTCCTGTTTGACTTAGAACCTGCAGTTTTGACAAAGTCCCCGAACATGACCTCTAAATTGATTTTAAATCCCTCTTCAGAAGAAACTTAAATGATAAAACACACATAACCCTTTAGAGACTAGGTGAGAAACCAACCAACAGATGGAGGCTTAAAGCTCAGCTAGCCTGCGGCATGACAGCCTTTGTTTAAACATGGAGAAAACTGCAGGTGTTAAATGGACCCCCAGGACTTTAGGCCTGTACATGGCACAGGTTCTAATGGTGACTCCATGAAAATTGCCAGTCAAACAGATCAGGGTGGGTTCATGAGGCTCTAGCCAAGACTATTTCATACTTCACATGGAGGGCTCGAGGCATGAAAAAATCTCCCTCTCAAAATCTCCTTTAATCAAAAATGCACAAAGGTGGCTTTCAGAGAACACTAGGTTTTTATACTGCTGTATGCAAAAATTAGACTTGCAAAACTTCTGAAATGTTTTTCCTATGTCCACATCCATCTCCTATATGGCCTTGGGATAAGCATAAACCTGGGCATCTAGTATCTGAGGCCCACAGGAGAACTACTTGCCCAACACATTGCAAGATGTAGTGGGAAAAAGAAAATGCCGTCACATTACAGGGCCCTTCCTCACACCTCTACTACTCTGGGTCCAGGGTGGCAGAAAACACACTATGGTGGAGGTGAGACCAAGACAGGAAGTATTCAGACTATCTGTTGCTAAGCAGTCACCCGAATCACCCCAATATTTAGGGCTTAACACAATGACCACATTTATTTAGCTCACAACTCAGCAGTTTCAGCAAAGCTTGGTAAGAACAGCTCATCACTGCTCCATGTAAGGTCTGCTGCACAGGCTGGGGCCTGTACACAACTGAATGTACTTTTACTCCCTGCCTGATGGTTGAGGCCGTCTTATGGCTGGGGCTCCATGTGAGGCTGTGGTTGACATGCCTGCATGTGGTGTTTCCATGTTGCTGTTGGCTCTATCATGGCATGGTGGTTGAATCCCCAGAATGGGTATACAGAAATGGAAACAAGAAACTTCCACATTTTCAACAGAGTCTCAGAAGCCACTCAATGCCATGTCCATTGAGACCGGCTGCTTGGGAGTGAGTCATCCAAGCAAGACCACAATTAAGTAGAGGAGAATTAGATTTTACATTGGAGGATGTACTAAAGAGATTGCAGGGATGATTTTTTTCTGAAAAAACATCATCACATATACCACAAATTTCTTTTATTCAGCATGAGGTAGAAAATAGGGGCTATGTTTCCATTGTTTCTTGTCCTTTCCCACCTGACAGGTACACACCAGGTGCTCCATATGCAGTCTCATTTTGAGTCCAGTCTTGACTACACAAGCCATGGTCACATTTTACCATGAAACCAAAGCCAATATGTCTCACTAGCCACACTCAACTTGGAAGTAACAAAGCAACACCTTCCAACCCATATATTTTAGACTATAGTCTGGTGGCAAATTCTGCTTCCTCAGTTATGTTCAGGAACTATGTCATCCCTGAAAATGCTGAACTCTTTATTAGTTTGAGATGACTGGACCTAAACCCTATGATTAGGAAAGTCCTCTAGCCAGCTGGTAGGGTCTCCATCTTAGATGAGAAGAAATGTGAGACTCTTGTCTGAGAAAGACTATGCACACTGAAGCTGTGACTAACTCTTTTGTGAAAGGAAGAACCTTAATGGTTAAGGTTCTTCCTTTCCATGGTCCAGGCAAGGCTGAAACGTCACCCCTGAAAAGGTCCTTACACATCCTATTAAAGTACGTTTCCCATCCCTGCCTGGTTTTTGCCTCTTTCATGGTGTTGTGTTTCTCCTAGCCTGTAATTGTGTGAGTTTAGTGTTTTGCTCAACTTCTGGCTCCTGCTGAAATGACTGACAGAGAATAGGTACTACATAAATATCTGCTGTTTGAATAAAGCCCATAGCAAATAAATGTGGAAGTTGTCCAAGATCGTGGAATATTTAGAGTTTTTCCTTTTGACCTCAGATGCTAGAACCGTGGACTAACCTTAAGCCCACATGGAAGAATCCCAGTGAGCATCATGAAGTACTGAGTGTGAGCTAAATGGTTTCGAAGCACGTTATAGAATCTCACAATCACCCAGTGGCATAGACACTAGAATTGGTCCCATTTTATAGATGAGGAAACTGAAATTCTGATAAGACACGTACTTTGACTAAGCTAAGAACATGTCAAAAGCATGTGCCCTAGTTGGCTCTGTCAACTTGACATGGCCCAGAGTCACCTGAGAAGGAAATTTCCACTGAGGGACTGCCCAACTCAGCATGGCCTAAGGGCATGTCTGTGAGAGAGTATTCTGATTATTGATGTAGGAGGGACCAGTCCATTATGGGCTAGCACCATTCCCTAAGCAGGTGGCCCTGGGCTGAATAAGAAAATTAGTTATGTATGGCCACCAAGTAAGGCAGAAAGAAACACTCCTCTGTGGTTTCTACTTTGGATATCTTCCCAGATATCATAAGTTATGGACTGGAACATGTAAGATGAAATAAACCCTTCCTTCACTAAGTCGTTTCAGTCATGGTATTTGTCATAGCAATGAAATGAAACCAGAGAGGCAGGCAAAGTTAAGACTCTTGCTGAGGTCAACTTCACAGGCCACTCTCTTAGCTAATAGAACACTTCCAACCATAGGCTTCTTTGAAGTTTTGATTTTAAAAATACAGATGGAGATCAATTTTAAAGAATTTTTATTGAAAATGAGGATTGCATACTCAAATCTCTGACAACACCTTCCTGGTATAAAGTTGGTATTTGGTGATACCTACCCCAATTATAGGTGCAGCATTTATGAGCCCCTTGGCCCTTAAGTTATCAGAATCTGAAGAAGAATGGTGCATCGAGATCCACCATTGTTTGACCTCTTAAAATAAGAAAATTACTTGATCTGACTTTTTCTGGGCTCTTAGCTTCCTGTCCAAGGATAAACTTGTGTCTCTCAGCATCACCCATTGTGACCTTCTGTAATATGCTCATGTAACCTGGAGAGAACTTACTGGGAAGCCAGATGTGAATTTATCTCCTGTATGCTGTAGGTCTTTAAACCAGCTTGGGGGGGGGGAGTTTTGATAAGTTTCCCGATTGCTAGCTTTAAGGTATTTGGTGTACTCTGGGACCTTTGTGTTCTTTATCAGTCTCTTGTGTTAGAATCGTATTTCAAGGTTGTTCTTACCTGAAGAGAAAATGAGAATCTAACTTGCATGTGAAAATTTCTCTAACCCTGATGTCTATATAGATGCATGATGGAACAAACCAAGTGGACCTTACAGCAGAAGAACCTTACAGCTGTTGTGGTGAATCTCATGTGGCCCTATCCTGCTTACAGAATCTCAAGGTTGGAAGAAAACTTGGGAAGGCACCAACTCCACAACTCTTCTCAAAGCCTTTAGACAATGCTCTGTTGATCTTTCCTATGTCAGTCTCCCATATGGTGGGGGGTGGTAACACTAGTCTATGAGTACCCAGTGAAGGCTGATAGAAAAGTCTTCCTTATTTAGAATTAATTTTACTCCCTTCAAACTGTCCTTTGGGGAACTGGAAGGAAAGAGTTCATTCCTTCCCTGTAATCAGTACTCTATTCACAACATGATCCAACTAGTTGGAATTTTTTTAAAACTTATCTTTGAAACATGTGCTCTTAAGAAAGATTGCTACCATACTTGAACCAAAAAAAAAATGAGATGAACAGTTATCTATAGGTATTCAACATCACAATCACTTGTTCGATAAATTAACTGAAGTGTGAATGCATTCGATTGCATGTGTTGTGTGATCCCAGCACAAGGGAGTTGGAGGCAGGAGGATCAGCAGTTCAAAGCAACCTATGCTACATAGTTATGTGGGGACCATCATGGTCTTCAAGAGACCCTGTCTCAAAAGGCAAGGCAAAAATGCATGAGTTTCCACATGCCAATAAAAACAAAAGTGTAAATCAGGGTGCTATATACTTGAGGAGAAAAGAACTTCTTAAGGAACTAGGGGGAGAGCTGAAGTCCTTTCTTCCATCCCACATCTCAGCCTAAGAAGAATAACTTTACATTTCTTACCCCCTCAATGCCCTGCATGGAGCCTAGCACAAAGCAGATACTCAGCAAATAATGCAAAGAATTTCCAGCAATGGGAAGCACCCCAGAGACCCCTCAGCTCAATTGCTTTCTTCTCAGCATATAAAACAAGCAAACCAGAGTATTCAGATGTTATGCTCAGGTGCACTGGACCTGAGCTCAGGAGTTCTGCAGGTTCTTTACTTAACCCCCAGGCCCATCACTGTGTCTTTTCATCTGTTTTTTGCCTAGAGTTCCTTTGATGGAGGAGAGAGTCTGTCAGATGATATAATGATAAACTATTCATCCTAAAGTGGCAAGATACCCCCCAAAAGGTAAATGACCCTCTGCTGGTGCTGAGGTGTAAAGGACTCTTAACAGACCCTGTGGAAAGCCACATTAAACTTAAAACAGAAGAATGAATAATGAGAATCCTAATTGTATGTTTCCTGGGCTAGGTGAGGTCTATACACTGATTAGACCACCTACCTGTCTCCTTTGAGAAAATAAAAGGCAATATTGATGAGCATTTTCAAGGACATCCCTCCATGTGCAAGTGTGTGTGTGTGTGTGTGTGTGTGTGTGTGTGTGTGTGTGTGTGTGTGTGTGTGTTTCTGTGTATGTGTGTCATATGCATGTGTTTATTTTTTGAGATAGAGTCTCCCACTGAACTTGGAGCTCAATTGGCTCAGCCATACTGGCCAGCAAGCTCCAAGGATCTTACTAACCCCACCTCCAAAGATTGGAAGAGCTCATATTGGTCTTGACTCAATATTAACAAAGGTCCATCAAAAGGGTCCCAGTTCCAGCCCAGATCCTAGTAGGGATAGAAAGAGCTGGAGAAACTGCCATAGGCATCTCAACCCTAATTGTTGGGGATGATCCCAGGCTTTATGATCTGAGTTGAAGGAGCAAAAATCTGCATATATTTCACATCCTCCCATTTTTGGTACAGCTCTGTCCAGTTTCATCAACAAAAAAGCTGCAAGAGGCAGGGCCCTACTGGGTGACTATGCAGGGCTCTGTATCATCCAACAGAGGCCTCTTATTTCCTATGCACAGGAAATAAAGCTGCTTAGAGGTGGTTGGCCAGTGCCCAGCTGAGAGTGGCTTTCTTTCAGTGGGCTTCTGGGGATCCTGCACCTGTTGCTCTAAGGTAGGAGGGGAGGGTGACAAAGAACTTGTTGGAGCTGGCTGCCAGTGCCCTTGAGTACATATATAGGCAACTACTTTGAAGAAGGAAAGGAAGGAAGGAGGGGTAATGATGAGTAAAAGAAGCTGGGAGAGAAAGGGAGAAGAGAAGGGAGGAAAGGGAAAGGGGGAGAGAAAACCTCAAAGAAAGAAAAAAATGAAAGAAGACACTGATCAGGGAATTGGTTTCAGGCTCTGTTCACCTGGTTCCCATGGCTGACCACCTATCAGCACTATCCAGACCATTGATTTTACCCTGGTTGGGCTAATGACGGGACCCCACATCCTCAACTGCATGGCCATCTGCATCAAAAGGAGAATAAACTCTCTTAAGCTACTGGTCCCTAGGACCAACTATGTCCCAGAAAACAGAATGAGTCAACAATTTGACTCATGCCTATGGAACCAGTGGGGAATATGATAGAGCAAGATAGTGCAAAGTTTCCCCCACCTTGTATTCTTGCTGATGCCATTTCAGGTTTAACAAAAACTTGATATCCTTGATAGAGAATCCCATGGAAAATCACCAGACTCTATTCTGTTAAACTGTTTGTTTGTGTGAAGCCCCCTGCAGACCCTGATCATGATGCCAATATGTGGTTTGTTCCTCCAAAAACCCCATGCTCTGGACACTTGGGGCTACACACAAGTCCTCAAATATCTGGCCAAATACCTATGTGTGGTCCTAGTAGCTGAAATAAAGACTTTCAACTGACTAAATTGTGCCTGAGTGGTCATCTCTGGTGGGCTTCCCATAACACTATCTGGCAGAAATAATTCAGCTGGCATACATTCCTCCAGACTACCCAGGACCCTGACTCAGACACATCAGAATGGTAAAGCACAAAGCAGTAGCACTATGCCCAGGATGTTTGATTCAGTAGGAAGGATGACATCCAGTGGGAAGGATGAGATACAGTGATTGAGGTAGGATCCAATTGGAAGGATGGAATCCAGTGGGTAGAGTGGGATCCAGTGGGGGGGAGAGGACCAAATTCTATATTGCTACTAATTTTCCAAGTGATGCTGACCTTGCTCTTGACAACATGCTCTTGAGGATAGCTAATTATTCTGAATTGCTAGAGGAGCTATCCAGTCCACCTTCATTATCATGTGCCTTAGGACTCCAGGGCTGGTAGCTCTTTTACATCAGTTCCTAGTGCTCAGCATCTCCCCTCCCAGAGAACAAATACACCAATGAAAATGATCTCTTGATGCAGAATAGATAATAGAGTTAAATAAATATATCCCCAGGATCCTAAAAGTCTTCTGAGATTGCTAACTGAACCAGCTTGGGGGAGAGGAGGCAACAGGCTGTGCCTTCTTGAAGGAATCTTCAGACTCTAATCTAGTAAAAGACTTCACTGGAGAGCTGTGCTGGTTGGGAAGCTCTGAGTTATAGTTTTCTTTCTGTTGCTATGATAAAACACTAATTAAAACATTTGGGAAGGAGAAGGTTTGTTTGGCTTACAGGTTACAGTCCATCCCCAAGAAAAGTCAAAACAGGAACCTGGAGGCAGGAACTAAAAGAGATCATGGAGGAATGTTGCTTACTGGCATTTTTTACTGACTTGCTCAGCTATGTTTCTTACACAGCCCAGGTATAGTACTGCCCACACTGGGCTGGGCCTTCCTACATCAATTAGCTATTAAGAAAATGCCCCACAGAGACCCCACAAGCCAATCTGATGGAAGCAATTCCTCAGTTGAGGTTTCTTTTCCAGGGGATTAGTTTTTGTCAAGTTGACCAGCACAGTTGGTGGGATTTCACCCACATTCTTAGTTCCAAAGAAAGGAAGGTACTGGCTTCTTCCATGGTCCATAAACATCCCAACCAAGTGAGTTCAATTGGTACTTAGCCAGTGCAAGGAAGTAACAGCCTCCAGGGGCTTTTAAGGAAAAAGCTACATCAAGCCTATACTCAAGGTGTGTGGCTTTGACACAGAGGCCCAGGAGTAGTTTCATCTAGTTTCATCCTGCCCATGGTCTCAGTGGTAGTGAGGGTATTGAGGGGCATAAGGACTATACATGCTGTCCCTTTGACCTTCTGCTCATCTGAGTCACTTGATTACAGCAGGTGACTGGTCCTAGCTTAGAATCACAAATTCTATGGTTTGTGTTCCATTGTGCCGGTTCCATCTCACGCCTTTCTAGTTTTAAACTTAAGCAAAAGAACAACACCTACCTACACAAAGTTTTGCCTTACCAACTGCTATGGTCACTTCTGAGGTTGCGACTACTTTTTGGGCAAGCAAGGAAGGGACATTCAAATATTCAGTTCTATTGTTCAACCATCAGGGCTAATATTTGGTGGTCAAAATGCACATAAACCCTAGCTACTAATTTTCATCAATAGTTTTTTTTCCTTAAATAACCATGATGGATAGTCATTAACAGTTTTTTGTTTGTTTGTTTGTTTGTTTTTTTGGACTTGAGTGGTGTAGATAGTTAGTTTCACTTTAGGGGTAAAGACACTGGGGCTCTGAAAACTAAGGTACAACTACAGTAAATGGTTTTACTATAGCTATGAGAAAGAGAACAGCCAGGGGCATCTGGAAGAGTCCAGAGCAATGAGAGAAAGTAGACTGAACATTGCCAGCAGTAGCAGGTGGGAGAGGGGGTGGGTTGAGAGAGACCAAGAGGAAGACCAAGAGAAGGAGCATAGCCAAAAAAAGAGGGTTATAAGGAGAATGAGGAGGTGAGGTGAGAGGAGGGCTTGAGCAGAAGCCAGTTAGGGTAGGGAGGAGGTGAGAAGAGCCAGGATGAAACGTGGAACAGATAATTGTGACACTGAGGGAGCCTGGAGGCCAGAGTGTACTTTAATATGCTGATAGGCATGACAGGTAGACATTTGTCCCCTCTGCTTCTTTGGGGAATTTGGGGAAATGGAGTTTCCTTGGGACCTAACAGCAACCACTGTTAAAAGGAGGAGTCACCAAGGATCTTCTCTGTGCTTGGTTTCTTCTGCCTTTACTATCACACCAATACTGAGGAATATCCCTGAAGGTAGGATGGAGAAAGACAGACTTCTAGAGCTAACTTTCCAGAGAGACGGAGACACACCCAAGGCTGAGACCCTTAAGATCCAGGTCGAGCAGAAGTGACAGGAGTTTTCCTGGATAGGTGACTACCTTCCAGCAGCAGATAGCTGAGTGTCTGCCAGGGCCTTCAAGAGGAGACAGACTCTCTGGGTCACACACCTACCCCTGTCAAAAACCCTTGAGGCCAAATGGAATAGGGTTATATGTCTCACTCTCACATTCTTCTTCAGCCCCAAACCAAGGGTTTGTCTCCTCTGCTAAGACCATTTCTCCTACTCATCTGTCTAATGGTGGCATGGGGGGGGGTATCCTCCACCACCATCAATTCCTGAGGTAGATGGGAGAACTGTCTCTGCCCCCCACCACTCCACCAGCAGCTGCAACACTTGGGAGAGCAGACATGGCTTCTCGCCTGGGTAGTATAGTAGAGCTGACCCTGTTGGCCAAGGTATGGGTGAGCCAACCCTGATGTTGTGAGCATGAGGGGGGGTGCTGTCCCCATTACTCATCTTTCTTATGGCAGCATGGGGTGGTGCCTACCCCATCAATGCCTAAGGCAGGTCAGAGAGATGGCCCTGAGGTCATAAGAATGGGAGAGCTGTCCCTGCCCCACATCAGCCACAGAACTTGGGAGAGTGGCCCCTACATCTCACCAGGGCCACACAGTAGAGCTGACCCTGAAGGTATAGGTGTGGGAAAACTGAACCTGAGGATGTGAAAGCCCAAGAATTGGCCCTGCCCCTTTTTCATGGATACAAGGGGTGAACTAGCCAGGGCAATGTTAGAGAACCCAACCTGGTGGCAAAGACAAGGGAGAGCTGGTGGGTGACCAACCCTGTAACTACTCAGGCCCAAACCAGGGTTATGTGTTAGCCCACCCTAACATCTACCCATCTGTGATCTGCTGGAGCACGGCAGGTGTGGTGGGGTGGTCATTCCTGTGGACCCAGGGAGGCAGGATCTCCATGACACAGGGCAGCAATGGGATGTCCAGAGAGACCCAGTGAGGGCTCAGTTCAATGGTGCAGCAGAGACCAGGGGTCTTAAACCAGACCAATGATTCTTTTCGATAAACACCTGTATATAAAAATATATGGATAAAGGGTGTGGGGTGGGAAGACCATTTCTTCCTGACAATCCTGCTGATTGTCTGCTAACTCAGAAAAGGCCTTTGATGCTCACTAACACGGTTATGCCCACAGCACACAGGAGAGAGAAAACAGGTCGGAATGTCAGCACGTACAATAAAACAAAACCCCTCCAACGTTTCCAGCACTGAAGCATTAAAATAAAGTCATTTGACAATTATTTGCCTGGATTGAGAAAGTGAAGTCATTTCAGAGATGCCACTAATCTTAAAAAATAACAAGAGTGATTTGATCCTGAAGAGGAAGCAGAGCACTTGAAGGTTTCTCGGCCGCAGGCTCTGCACTTTCATGGGTATCGACAAAGACCCGAGGGTGATTTATGGAGGAGGGGGCGTGCGACCACTGTGAGCATTCCCAGAGGTAGAACGAGCCAGCTAAGTTAAGATCAATGATTTCCTTGATTGCCTGGCTTTCCCCTCTCCTAAGCTGGTCTCCGTCTCCATTTCTATTCCTATCAGCCAGAAAAATAAAGATTGTTTACAGAGCCGAAGTAACACCTGCTTGGTTTATCTTATTTTAGAAACAATAAAAGCCAGGGAGTTGGAGGGATTAAGGAGGAAAAAAATCAATTGTGTTCTTTCATGTTGGAAACATTAAAAAATAAGTCACCCAGCTACGTACTCTAAGGCCCAATTTGGCTCTCCATTACCCAGGGTGGTTTCCAATTTCTTCCTATAACTTTCCAAGGTTTAAACTCGATGGAACCATAACTGGGTGCCCTTGGCGGACTTCAAGAAAGTTCTTCTGTTTGGCTTTTGACAATTCCTGTCATAGCTCTGATGTTCACATGCAGAGAGAAATAGAAATGTTGCCTTTGGAATTAACACAGAAGCACAGTCTGAACCTGGCCGAATTGCTCATTGTGTTCTTAAAGTGTTTTACATGATGTCATTTCATATCATCTCCATAAGTTTTAATCTATAATATAGAACTTGGTATCAGAACCAAAACAAACAAACAAAAACAATGCTCAATAATAATAAGTACTACAATAGTTGAAGGGGATGCTTAGCACCAAAGAGCTGATCTCAAAGATCTGCCAGCCCTGTAACAGTAAAACACATAATGAAGATGGCCTACAGAGCTCTTTGGGTGATTGTCTATCATTTACAGCACTGGTTCTCAATAATTAGTAGTAATAAACAATGCCAAAGGCCAAAATGGATAATAAATGTCTAAGCTGATTCCTAATGTGCATTTCTTGTACCTTGAACTGAAATGGGATGTTGCCAGCCAGAACATGGGCATAGACTTATCAGGTAAGACAACCAGGTCCTCCAATCCAGGCCGCGCCTGGGTGATCATGAACTAGTTGAGCAGGACACGGAAAGCATCACCCCTTCTCTGGCTGCACCCTCACTCAGGAGAGTCAGAAGAGGGCAAGGGAAGATTCCAGGATGACTCCATTGCATATAAATGAATTCAGAAACTACTGTGTCACAGCTCTATCTGTTTGTGTTGACTTTAGGCACAATACCATCTATTCCCTGGCTCTGTTTCTTCATTAGTGAGGAGTAAATACCAAAATTTCCAAACCTGTGTTCCCAGTCTATCTGGAAAGGAAGATCTTTTTTAGGCTAAACACTTTTGCCAACCCACGAATGTTGGCAGCTTTGTCTTATTAGTACTATTATTTAGCACTAACATTTTTTTTCTCCAGTGAGGTTGCATACTTCAAAACATAATCACTTTAAATCTACATAAGAAAAAGTGTATAGAAATATAAAATTCTGGAGATACTGGGTTTTGGTGTGTATATGTGGATAGGAGCCCAGCCCCAGAGGTAGGTAAGTAGGGGTGTGTGTGTGTGTGTGTGTGTGTGTGTGTGTGTGTGAAAGTTTATCAAGTAGAGCAGTGAAGATCCAGCATCTAGATGCCTCCCACAATGAGGTGATTTTTATCCCAGAAGCATGTGGCCAACACACAAGCTGTATCCCTGGCTCCACCAGGGACCCCTCCCCCCCTTCATGCTGTGTGTCTTCTATCCTGCACTCATGAGGTTTAAGTGAACCACTCTTCCTCTGCAACTTCTCCAGTCACATACTGATGTCTCTGCAACAGTTTCCTTGACTGTGAAGTAGGTGCCTTAGGGAAGTACTCCATTCATTCATTCATTCATTCATTCATTCAACCATCCATTTTTTTCATTAGGTCAGTGGTAGCCATTACACTTACAATTACCAGCATAATTGGCACTTAGAAAAGTGGCATCCCATGGTTCGAAAGGAAACCATGAGTTAGAAGCATGGATACATTATATTATGGAGAGAAGAAAGCTCTGATGGCAAAGTAAAACTTAAGGAGAGTTAAAAACAAAGAGGCCAGGAGGTTCTGTAGAAGACAATAACAGAGCTGAGCCCTGTCTGCATGTGGGGGATGAATACCACAGGACTCTGGGAAGAAGAGTGCTCCTAGGCAGAAGATATGGCTCAGGGTTTTAAAACAGGGGTGTGTGGCTGGAGTTAAACAGGGGAGGTGGACAGTAGTAACACAACAGGAGTAGTTAAAGTCCAAGATGTAGCCTGGAGACAGAAGATGCTAACACAGCACCCACTCCTTGCTTTCTTAGTAACTGCTGCACACTATTCCAGGTACTCTAGGAGACATCATCATACTGGTCCTGAAGTGGACAAAGGCTTAGACATGGAAAAGTTAACTGTCCACTCAGCTATGTGAGTGAAGGGCTAGAGTCGGATTCCAGAGCTCACACCCTTACTGGCCCAGCCCTAATATCTGGTACACAGGTTACCAGAGACACAGGGTATTTCCAGAATGTTGTGTGGGCATCCTGTATGTTATTGGTGTGTGTGTGTGTGTGTGTGTGTGTGTGTGTGTGTGTGTGTGTGTGTGTGTGAAATTCTTATAAACCAGTATGCTGTTATATAGAGGCCTGCAGGGGTTGCCTGTAATGTTAAGGTCTACAGTGACTAGAGGAACAGCCACCATTGGCTTCAGAATCTCTTCACTTTTACATAATTCTCACACTGTGGTTCCTGACTGACACTACTCATGTTTTTTTTCTGCAACTCTGGCTTGGCCTTGTAGCTGGGATAGTAACTCAATCACCAGGTTCCCATGTTCACAGAATGCATCAGAGATGATCAGGATTCCAACCTTCTAGACCAAGTTCTTCTGTTTTCCTTTTTGCTTCCTCTTCTTCTGTGTGTTTGAATCCAGGCCCATAGCACTCTCTTGGGCTCCTTCCCCGGCCTCCTCCTGCCCCCACCCCGAGCTCTGGCTTTACTAACCACCTACATCCTTGAGTGATATTCTTCCTAGCTCCTTACTGTTTCTTTTTCCATCTTCTTTTCCTAATTAAAGGCTTCAGACAAAATAATTTCCCACCTCTGTCAGTCCTGCAACTTTCCTGTTCTCTGGGCATTGCAAACGTGTCCTCCAGGGTATCTACGGTAAAAATCCTCTCTCCATTCGCTCTCAGGTTGCCCACCTAGATTCTCACAGGCGAGACTCCTACCACCTCCTTAATATGCTTCCTGTGCTTGGTTCCACAGTTTGATTTCTGGGATTAAAAAACAAGTCTCTCTCTCCTATCTCTCCCTTCTCCTTCTCCCTCTCCCACAACCTTCTCTCCCCTCTCCTCCCTCTCTCCCTGTACTTTACCTTGCACATAATAAAGTAGAGAAGACACAAGAATATTTGCTTTAAAAAAGGCTCTGCCAAGACAGTGGAATTCTTTCATTTCCCGTCCCCTTCTCTCTGCCTAAGCTGGGTTCCTCTCTGCTTGGCAGTCTCAGTTCTTTTCTGAAGTTACTGCATTTGAATGCAAGTCTCTTAGATCCTCTTTCTTCATTATTGTACCTTCCTGTTCCTGTAGAATATTCATCATCCTTCACCTAACCTAGGTTTTCTGTCTGGCTTTCCATTTAGCCAATTTGGTGGGTGATTTAGCTAACTATATGGTGCCTGATGTGCAGGAAATGGTGAGTAATAATAAAACAGCCAACCTGTACTATTAACAGAGATGTCACTGGGTACTTAGGAAATTCTAGAGAAATGAAAGGTCCCTGGGTACGCATGGGTGTGTGTGTGTGTGTGTGTGTGTGTGTGTGTGTGTGCATGTGCAGACATGTGCTCCCTGAGGTCCAGAGGGAGGAATGTCATTTTTATTTAGTCTTCTAAGGACAGGATGCAGTGCAGGAATCTTCCCCTTGACATGCTCTCTGGGGATTTTGCAGTGTCTGGCTGTTTTAAATCAGAAACACTCTTTTGCTTTTGGACAGGTTTCAAAATCATCATAAGAGAGATGTCCTCTCTTTCTCTCTCCCTTAGTCCCTCCCTTTCACCCTCCCTCTACTATTCCTGCCTTTGGGTTACACAATGCTGTAGAATTTGTAGCTGGAGAAACCCCATTAGTGATTGGCACCATGATGAACACATCTGAATATTTATTTAACACCACTACAGATTAATAAGTCACCGCTTCCAGAGTCGAAAGCCATTGTCACATTAATTCACTTGTGCACACAAGATGTCCGCTGCTCCTAAGGGTGCAAATAATAGCTTTGCCAATATGAAAGCAAAATATAATTACTCAACAATAAACACACTGTACACTGGTAACAGCTGCTATCAACAGCATGTTTGAAGCCAAAACAAAGGAAGTATTACAGGAATTTCTTTTAATCCCTGCCTATCATCCTCACGGAGGTGAAGTTATATTTTTTGTTTGTTTGCTTGCTTGCTTCTGTCTCAACAAATGTGACTAGGCAAAAACATTTCCCTTAGTGCCCATTCTGTCTGGCTTTCAGGCCAGGTAAGATGTTGGCCTCATTCTGTCTAGACTCAGAGTGGGAGTGTGAATTCTAAGAGAGTTGCTTCGAAGTCTTCAGGATGTGTCTGTTTGCTGTGTTCTCTAAGCTTGCGGAATTTTCTTTCCTCCCCTGGCACCGGGGATGGAGCTTTGATCTTGCTTTGTTCTGGCTACATTGTTCACTCACATCAACTTCTAGACCCATCAGAAGGCTACAATGGAGTGGCCGGTTACCATATGAATGGAGAACTTGTCTAATGCCCCTGATCACAGAGGGGAAAGTGATGGCAAATACAACCCATTGGGGATGTCCCCCAAGTACAGTTCTAGATAGCCTCAAGAATGCATTGCACAGCTCCGGTAAAAAGGTGAACTAGACAAACCTCTTTGCTTTTCAGCATCCTCAACACTCTGCTACACACACACACACACACACACACACACACACACACACACACACACCTTCCCTTTATGTCCAGCCTGTTTCTAGACTCACTGGCCTAGGCAGTACTTCTGGAACCAACACTGATTATCTGGGAAGGCTCAGACAAGATATCCTCTAAGCCTCGTCTTTTTTCTGTGTGCTGTGGAGTACAATCACCGCACTTACATTCTTATTGGGTAAAGACAGAGTGAGAAATGCATGTGGAGGTCCTGATATTCAGTAAGTGCTTAATAAATTCATTGTTGTTTGAATTAGCTAGGCTTCTCCAGCAGAGTCTCACCAAGCCCTACCCTTTCCCAGGATCACTGGTACATTATAAGAGAGCCATGATATCTCACAAAACCCCAATCTCCGCTATCTAGGACTGGCTGAGGTGATCTAGAAGGGTGGTTGTCCTAGTTTGGTTCTCTACTGCTGTGATAAAACAATTACCAAAAGGACTTATTTGGCTTACATGTGTCCATCACAGTTTACCATTGAGGGAAGCTGGGGCAAAAGTCAAGTAGAGGAGAGGCAGGAACCAGGAAGAGAGGTTTGTTCCTGGCTTGCTCTGATTGGCTTAATCAAGCTTACTTTCTTATAGGTATCACACCTGTTCAGGGGTGGCCCCACCCAAGTGGTCTGGGCCTTCCCACATGAATCATTAATCAAGAAAATAACCCACAGCCATGCATACAGGACAACATCATGGAGGAAATTGCTCACTTAGGTCTATGCCCAACAATGGTATTGCAGGGTCTTGAGGTAGGTGTCGTCTTCAATTGCTGATCATAATATTTTTTAAGAGTGTTTCTCTTACTGAACTCAGAGCTTAATAACTTGGCTAGAATCAACAAGCCCAGGTATTGTACTGTTTCTTCCTCTCTGGCCCTGGGATTAGCAGGCAGACATGGCTATGACTAGTTTTTTTATACAGGTTCTGGTGGTGGGCAGGAGTCAAACTCAGGTCCTCATGCTTGCACAGCAAGCTCTTTACCAACTGAGCCCTCTCCCTGAGGCCTCCATGCCAGAATTCTGCAGGAACTTTTGACAGTTTACCTCCCCACATGGTCCACAGCCTCGTGATGTCCTCAGAAAATAAACCACTGCTTGTAGCTTTGTGTTTTCCAGAAAATGTGGACGAGCCCTCTGTCCCTGCAGTTCTGCCTATGCTGGCTGAGATGTGCCCTCCCTTGGGAGACTTGGTGCAGTAACCTTGCAGGATCTGCTGAGTGAGTACAAGGCCAGCATGAGACTGGGGAACCCTTATGCACTAATAGAAAGGAGAAGGCACAGGGTTTCCTTATGAAGGCTCAAGAGGCCTATGGGATCCCACTTATAAATTCAGGCAGAGGCAATGTCCAGAGGAAAATAGATGGTGCCAGCCAGATGGAGGGATGTAAGACAAGTGTTCAGTTTTTCCATCCACTTTGTGGTGAGGCGCTCTCTTACGTGGCCTTTGGAACCTCAGAGACTGTAGTAAATGGAGGCAAGTGGACATGAACTGGCTGTGCCTGAGGAAGCAGGCACCCCTGAACATTCACTGTTCCCCTTCTCAGCAGGAACCCAGGGCATCAGAGCCTCTGGCCATCTTCCTGGAGCAAAAATCTTTAAAAAGCACTCAGGAAGAGCCAGCACTTACAAGCAACGCTAAGTAGATTGGGAAAGATTTTCAGTGGTGTTTAAAGAAAAATTAGAACCCTGTTTACCACCCCCTGCTCTTTGATGGGAAAGTACTGGGGAGTCTCCTGATGCCCGTCCCTTAAAGAAAGCGCCATGTGGCTCCACTCAACTTCAGGTGGATGACCACAGTAGTCATCACTGTGAACTGAGCTGTCCTCTGCAGATAAGAGTCACCTTCCTAGACAAAGGCAGACTTCAGGATGGGGTGAACAAATCTTTCCCTGTGGGTTGCAGTAACCAGTCCAGAAGTTTCTAAGGACTTTGCCCAGGAGGCAAGGAGAATACAATGTATATTTAGTAGCTAATTTAGATGGTTCATTTAAAAATCAGAAAGCATTCACCTCTACTCAAAAATGGCCCATTCTAGGTTAAATTCTTAATTATTCTGGAAAATGCAAATGAGAAGCTATAAATACAGAGTTGGGGAATAATCACGGTTTGCACAGTGTAAATCCAAGCCAATCGGTAAAGGGGAAAGAAAATCATTTGCCTTTGACATTAGATCCAGCTGTTCTTTGAAGCCAGTTTTCCCTAGCTGAGGATTTTGTATTTGGCTAAACTGTCTCCAAAACCTTCAGAGTTTAGACAATACTTAATCTGAATGTCTAATAGTTCATTCTTCTCGGCTACCATTGAATACTTCCATTAAACCCAAGTTATTATTATCAACATTATGAGGCCTGTCAGACGCAAGCCCATTGTTCAAATGAATTGACCTCCAGTACAATTGACCTTAACATTGCTCAACTGTTTGACAGTCAATTATCTCATGATCTCCCTTCAAATGGGTCTCGTTGCTGAAATAACCAATCCATTATAGAGGGAAGGTTATTTTAATAGCTGAGCAGTGTCTCTTGCTTGCTGCAGTCGCCCTACGAGTATATATTGTGGTACAACTTGTAGCCCTTAGTCCATCTGATGAGAGAAAAGCATTGTGCCAGGCCTTGTTTCAGGGAAGGAAAAAAAACATAATAAAGGCCTGGCTGAAACTCAGTTATGGCTGAGATGATGTCAGCCCTTAAAATATGTCATCTCTCAGAAGCATAAACATATCCCACTGTGCCTCTCAACCGGAAAAACAGAGGAGGAAGTAGAGAGAAGGGGGGGCGGTTAGCAAGGATCTGGAGGTGGGGGCTGAAAGGTTCCAAGTCTATCTAGCTGTGAGAATTTGTGGTAGTGAATGAATGGAATTCCTCTGAAGGAAATGACCTGACTGTGGGTCCTGTGTCCCCACTCTGAAGCTGTGTGGCACTGTTGTGTACCTTTACTAAACCTTGATTTGTCTACACCATGAGGGTGGTGATGTTTTTTGTTTGTTTCTTTTTTTTTGTACAGGACTGCTTTAAAGATTGGATAACACACAAGGTCTGGGTAAAGAATGAACCCCATAGAAGTCACCCACACAGTTGCTTTACAATCTTGAATATCAATATTCTCCTTTAACCCATTTTGAGAATTAGCTTTTCTGTCAGCTGTGTGGTCCATAGGCATCTTTCTGATTGGATGGATAGCCAGGCATTGAGAGCCACAAGGGTAGGGGTTTGCCCAGGCTTTGAATAAGGACTAATAAAGCAGAACAGTTAATAAAACCAACAAGTGCCTCATGAATCAGGAAATTAAATACCCACCCCCCATTAAACCAGGCTCAGCCTCCATGTTTATAGGCTGTTGGAGGCTCAGCCACCTCTGGAGAACTGAAAAGCATCCATGTGACACAGTGGCCAGTTGGCCCAGCCTGACAGGTGGCAAGCTGAGTGAGACTGCTGACCTGCTGTTTCTTTGAAGGCAATGCTCCATCGATCGATCTCAACTTGTCTCTGCTCCCCGAGATCTCTGACACCTTAACTCATATCTCCTAACAAGAACATTGAAAGAAAGTTCTGGTTCCACACAGTTCAGTCCAGTGTAATATAGGAAAGGGGTACAAGGAGAGGAGTATAAAGGGGAAGAGAAGAAAACAGCATCCCCATTGCTGCCATTTGAAGGATCTTTAAGACGCTTTTCACTTAATCCTTATGCACCCTGATAGACAATTTGTGAGATGTGGGTTACTAATACCCAAGGGTCAGAGACCCAAGGGCACCCAATGATGCCTCCCCCTCCTTGTCATCTGTGACTAGGACCCAGACTTCCCTCTATCCCAATGCAGTTTCCAGCCAATTCCCTGTTCCAGATCAGTCCCTTAATGCTACCCAGACTCCATTACTCTTTGTCCACAGAGTCAAGCAGAGGCCCTGAGATTACAGCAGAGCTGAGGCAGGGCCAAGTTCTCCGGCTGACTGCCTAAATACCAAGTAGGCCAGTGCTGGGTAGCAACCCTATTCTTTCAGGCTCCCAAGAACACACTGGGTTCATCCTTCCTAGCCCCAAGTTCAGAAACCACACCTGCAACTTTAAATTGGCCATAGTATACATATTTTACCCCAAACATCAATGACCATCTCAAGCCAGGAATATGTATGTATTTTAACATTTACCTATTTTTCACAATCCTAGTTTATCCACTCACCAAACCTTTGGGGAGTTTTAACTCTGGGCAAGGCCCTGGGTGAGGTACTGTAGATATTAAAATAAGAGCTTGTGTCCCTTATATATTTTGTACAGTGATTGGCTTCATCTATCCCAGTAGGTGGGTAAGGACTCCTCCACAGAAAACACATTCAAGTTTAGTCACTCTGCTTTATGTTATCTGTTTCACCAGTGAAGTTGCTATAGGGTTTGAAATGTCAGGCTAGAACAGAGGTCATGCTTTTCCTTGGGTTATTTGTAAAAGTGTTGTGCAGCTGTGCATTCTCTGTGGAATTCTCTTCTGGGTGTGGCTGGCCATGTCTGAATGAGGTGAATGAGGAAGCATCTTATGGAAATCTATGGCAATTCCCAGGCCTTCCTCACCTCAGGAGTGTCCTATCTATCTCATGTTCTTGTAAGCTACACTCATGGCTGCGAACTAGGTTTCCACTTGATCTTGCTGCTCTTGGTGTACTCTTATCATCAAAATGTGATGTTCTGTTTTAAGTTAAAGCAGAAAATTACTTTAGTAACGCAAGCCAATTGCAAAGACTCGAAAGTATGAAACGGAAGAAACCTAATATAATCTCACCACTCAATGATGCCCAGGTTTTTCTCCATATGTTTATACACAGTGGCATTCTGGTAGATATTTAATAAGAGGTTCTATGTTTTTTAAAACTCTTGATTCATAGTTTTGCCAATTTACATGATAAACACTTCCACTTGGCTGATTTCAAGCTACCAACATACTATCACTAAACATGGACTAGGAAAGAAATTCTAATGAATTAACTCTTGTGAGTGCATTCAAGCTGGCTCAGCATGCCACCGTGAAATAAACATATAATTTTAAGTAAAATGTGGAGATGCTACATCTTGCTTTATAACCCAATCTTCAAAGTCTTTTCATGTCACTGAATATATGTCAAAAATATAACATTAAATATCTGGATAGCATTCCATTCTATCAATGCATAATTGATTCAATACAATCCTATCTGCTATCTCTAATGTTTGCGAACATAAACAACACTATGATGTACATAATTGCAGACAAATCTTTAGAGAAAAATTAGTAGTTCAAACTGAAGCACCTGGAGTGAATCCCCTTGGACCACCCACAAAGCTCAACTTCTTTCACAGAAATCTCAGGCTGCTAAGAATCTTTCAGACCCGAAAGATAGGCTTTTAAGATTTCACAACATGAATCCATCTCCTCTCTCAGCCACCATGAATCATTCCATAGGCTCCATACAGATTGTGTGTCATGCCTTTTAGTGTTGTCTCCAATCTCTTGATCTCCCTGTTGTCCCCTCCTTATTCATTGAGACATATGATGAATAGTGATTATGGAGCCTCATAACATTGCAAGCACACACACACACACACACACACACACACACACACACACACACACACACACACACACACACACCCCTCAGCTGTAGAACTCAAGCAAATATATGTGACCTAAATCTACTCAACAGGATATTGACCTTCTAGTCAGGAGTTGAGTTGAGTCTACCTCACTTTTCTGTCCAGAGAAACTAGAATGAGTTCCGGAGCAAGGCTAATGCTTCATGAGAACTATTGGATAAAATGTGTTACACAATTCTTCCTGGCCTCCTCTGCAATAGTTACACTCTAATATGGCTCACAGAACTTTTCCTAACAGAAACCATTTCTAGGAGAAGGGGAGATTTTACTGTATCTAAGTGTGGTTCCTACCCTGGAAGAAGTTTTGGAAGCCTTCTGGGGGCTCTCGTAGGAGCTGTGGAATGCCTTGTCTTTCAGAAGCAATACTTGGCCCCTCTGAATAAATGCAATTCAACACAAAGAGGGAAAAATTAGCCTTCCTAAATTCAGTGGCACTTCCAGTAGTTATGACATCAGTGGTATCTAGTTTTGACAATATTCTCTCTACATGTGTGATCATGAGAACCACAGCTGGCATTTAACAAAACTCACAACATGCTAGGCACCATACAGGAGTTGACATCAAATTTTCACTTTCCCCTTTCATCTCACATGAAATTGATGCAGAATTCACTAATATTCCTATTATAGGAACCAGGAAGTATGATCAGGCTTAAAGGTAAGGACTAAATGATTTGATCAAGACTACACATCTTATAATTTGTCCTGGCTCTCAATGCATTGGTTATGCTGACTTCAACTCTTGAGAGGCTGAGAAGTCTCTCAAGACACATGTCACTAGGGGAGTACCCAAAAGGATAAATGGCAAAGTTAATGTCACAAAGCTAGATTAGGAAACCATCCCAGTTTGCCCAGAGATGGTGTGATTTTAAGTAAAATCACCAATGTAAAGGGAAACTGATCAGTTGCAGACAAACTGAAGTGGTTGGTCACCTCATGGGGGAGTCAAACCCAGGGCTTCCAATAAATATTCTAATGAGTGCTCATAATCTTTGTCTATCTGATAGATGCAAATTAAAATGACGTTGTGATTTCTGTCTCACTCTAGTTAGAATGAACTATCACTGAAGATCATGAAAGGAAAGTCCATGCACTTACCACTAATCTGTAAACTGTTGCAGCCATTATGGAAATCAGAATGAATGTTTTTCAAAAGGCTAAAAAAATGATAGTGTGTGATCTAGCTATACTACTCCAGCATCTACACAAAGCATTCTCAGTCTTAAGAGATACTTGTACTTCCATGTTTATTTTTGTATTATTTGCCACAGCTAAGATGGAGTCAGCCTAGATGTCCATCAACAGATGAACGGATAATGAAAATGTGGTACATATACACAATGGAATTTTATTCAGTCATAAGGAAAATTGAAATCATGACATTTGCAGGAAATTGCCTGAACTGGAAATTATTATATTAAAGTGAAATAAGCCAGACCCATAATAGCAAATAACTCATGTTTTTCCTCATGTGCAGAACCTAGATTTTAATGTGTATACATGTGTGGAGGGGGTATGAGTCATGGAACTAGACAGAGGACAGTGGAAGGAAAGAGATCTTAAGGAAAGAGAGGGGACAGAATACATGAGAGTAATACGATACCTGTGGCACTCACGGAAGTGGAAGGGGAGAGATGGGTGGGGGAGGGGGCTGCAGGATTGGCGCTGAAGGTCAGAAGAGGGAAGTTTGAGGTATGGGCCAGTAAAATCAAAGTATATATGAAAATATCATAATGAACCCCATTGTTTTGCATGCTAATTTAAAAACGATCAAAAAATAAATATAGAAATGAATATGGGCCCTCTGACATGTAACACAGACTTCTTTCCACCACAAGCCATACCTCCCCCCTCACATGGTCTTCATAAAAAAATTAAAATGAAGTCATTAGGATGTGTGTGTTCATTTTTCCTGGGCCCTTCTCGCAATAGGCATTTAGAAGCAGCTCAGAACATCAATCACTTAGGCTCACAGGAAGAGACAGACCCCAGCTGGAACTGTTCTTTCTAGTACACTCCAGTGATGGAATGACCAGCTTCCCCCACCTCCTCCCCACCCCTCAGCACACCTGGACTCCTGCCATTCATCTGTAGAATGTGCTCAGCGCCATCTGGCCCTGAAACACATGTCCTGTCAACAGGGATGTCAAACAGGCAAGATGAAAGGACATAACTCGGAGGAACATGGCTCGTCTTCTTGCCCCAGTCTGAGGGAAGCCATGATGATTACTCATTAGGTAGCTACAAGGGGAGAAAAATGACTTGTTACTGTCTGATTGTCAGCTGGTGTCTGGAGCACTCTTCACCATTTCTCTTCTTGCCAAGTATTTTGGGAGGACCCTAGGACTTTCAAATAAAGTGTGTGTAGCTGAAGTATTCCAAGATGCTTGAAGGGAATTTTCGTAGTTTAAAAATCTGATCACCACAGATTTTGGCAGAACCACAGGCATTCCTTTCTGAGAAGTTGGCCATCCTTCCTGAGAGGTTTCAAAGAGAATGTACCAATTTAGCTAAAGGAGTTGGGGGGACAGGGAGCTCTAAAGAACCTTATCTTCAGGTGATGTCTCAATGGTCCTTCAGAATCTGAACATATGGGCCATAGAATGAAACACTGGCCAACTTCAAGAAGGAACTGAGGCCTTTCTAGAAATAGCTGCCCTTATGTTCCCTCTCTACTCAAGTTTCCTTATTATGAACCAAAATGATGTTATAGAGAAAGATGGACACCATGACTAAATAGACACTAATATCTGAGTTCCAGAACTTTCCAAATAAAAGTAAGAAAGGGACACAATTAACTGATGGGAAAGATAAGATAAAAGGTCAATCAAATGGATGCATAGAGATGCTTTTTAATATCAATTAAATTTTTAATTGAGCAAAACCTAACAGTAACAGTAAAAAATAACAGTAAAGTCACATAGTGTCTAAGGAATAGGAAGGGCTAGTTCAACTGTATGCAAATGTCATTGATTAGTTCTGTGTATGTGTACAAATATATGATAACAAAGTAGTTAAAGGCAAAACTATCACAACTTTGTTTTTCTTTATATATCTGTTTACTTATCAGTTTCCCAAGAACACATACTATTTTTATGATAGGAAAACAGTATTTTACATGAAGGAGTACAAGGTAGAACACAGAAGAAAGCTGGGTCTCTTGTCCTTTGTCCTCATCCCAGTCCTCCCTTTCCCACCAGGCCCTAGAAAGGAGGGATTTGTGCTTCTAGGCTTTCTTCTCTCTCCCCCATGTCTTTTTGCTAATAATAGAAGATTAGTGGAAGCTTGTCATAAAAGCTGTCACTTCTGTCTTTAACCACTGAGGTATCAAAAGTCCTAACTAGCTGGGCCTGGTGGGTGCCCAACTATCAGCCCTGCTTGGGAGGTGCAGGCTTGACAATCAAGAGGTCAAGATCATATGATGCTGTCTCAAAAAGAAAAAGAAAAAGGCAAATGTGCTGCTTAGTTTTATGTCAGCTTGACATAGGCTAGAGTCATCTGAGAGAAGGGAATCTCAATTGAGAAAATGCCTCCATGAGATTGGGCTGTAAGCAAGCCTGATGGGCACTTTCTTAACTAGTGATCTGGCTGTGAGCTACCAACCCCTTGTGGGCAGTGCCATGGCTGGCCTGGTGGTCCTGGGTTCTATAAGAAAGCAGGCTGAATGAGCCATGAGGAACAAGTCAGTAAGCAGCAGCCTCCATGGCCTCTGCATCAGCTCCTGCCTCCAGATTCCAGCCGTGCTTGAGTTCCTGCCTGGACTTCCCACTGTTCTAAACAGTGATGTGGAAAGGTAAGCAAAATAAATCCTTTGCACCCCAAGTTACTTTTGGTCATGGTGTTTCACTACAGAAATTAAAACCCTAACTAAGACAGCCAACAACAAAATGAGCATCCCTAGATGCCCCACAACTCTAATCATGAGTTTGTTGATAACATATCTGAAACCTATCAATGTGCCTTGGCACACATTCATACCTTCCAAGGCCACTGAACTGGCCTTTCACAATCTTTTCCCTGTCACACAGAGGGCACATGAACCCATGAGATGGCACAAACCAGAACCTACCAGCCAAGTTCCTGCCAAGCCCTCGGCCTCCAGGGCACCAAACTGGCTTCAGAATAGTTAGACATCAGTGACCTCTCCCAGAGACACACCAAAGGCACTTGACTCTGTGGGATGCAAGCCTTCCTTCTGAGAAGCTCACTCTCCAGAAAGAGATCAGACAGATTTACAATGAACCATAACACATAAAAGAGCTGCCATGACACAAATGTGTGCTGAGATGCTGTGGGAGGGACAGGGTAATAACACATAAGGACAAGGACAATAAGAAAGCGGGCAGCAGCAACCACACTTTGGAAACTGGGCAGCCATGAATGACTGGGTTAATAACCACTGATTTCACCCATCTCAGTAAGCTATGCACCTCATAAACAGAAGCAGCATTTTCCAAGAACTCTTGATGTGGACCAGGAATCGACCATGCAGGAGGGATGCACAGGAAGGGTGCAGAACTAGGCCAAGCAGGCTTGAGCAAGTTCATACATCATGCACTAGCTCCAAGCAACTCCTCTTCACCTCTAGCAGGAGAGAAGAGGTTTGTCTTCTTGCTGGAATGACAGAAGCAGAGATGACATGGTTTGGATGCCAGACACAGCCAGAGGATTAGGGCATGCACCACATGGAGGAAGAAGGTGGGAGCATTTATATCCCAAATGCCAGCATACCTGGCTTCCTTACCTATTGCATTTCTGAAATGCAACCACCAGGCCTGCATGTCCAAGAGTGGGAAGCTGGGGAAATTGTTTAGGGCATTTGGAGTATTCCAGAGGGGGAAAAATAAAAGACACTACTATTAAGACTTTCCATTAAAATAGCCCAACCATACCCTACAATGAAGCCCACATATGGCAGTCCCCATTGGTAAACTCAGAGCTTGCAAATAGCTTTATGATCTCAGTCTAACAGCAATGACTACAGTTCACTAATATTCAAGGAAAACATCTAACAAAAAAGATGAAAATCAAATCATACTAACAGGATAGAGGCAACCTAATAGGAATTATGTGAGAGAAATATTTTATATTCAGAATATATTTAATATCCTGAGAGACATAAAAGAAGATGCATTGCATTTACAGAAACAAGAACTGGATGATAGGAAGAAGTTAGCAAAGTGGGGCCGGTAAAATTAAGAATATTATAGTAGAAATGAAGAAAGTCAACAGAAGGTATAAAATAGAGAGACAGAAAGCAGTCCAGGAAAGATAAGAAAACACACAGCCGATCCAGGATGCATGCCACAAAAATACTAGGAGTTTCAGAAATTAAGCATCTCTCTCTCTCTCTCTCTCTCTCTCTCTCTCTCTCTCTCTCTCTCTCTCTCTATCCCTTTCTCTCTCTCCCTCATTCCCTCCCTTGCTCCTCTCTCCATCTTTCCCTCCTCCCCTCCTTCACTCTTTGCCTTCCTTCTTCCATCCCTCCCTCTGTCCCTCCATGACTCCCCCCTACAGAGAGATAGAGAGAGATAGAGATAGAGAGAGAGAGAAAGAGAGAGAGAGAGAGAGAGAGAGAGAGAGAGAGAGAGTGTGTAACTCCAGGAAATATCTCTAAACCGGAAGCCTGGAATCTGGAGACTCAAAGAGTCCGCATATGTAATCCTAGCACTTGGGAGCCAGGAAGAAGGACTGCTGAGATTTTGAGGTTGGCTTAGTCTACATAATAAAATATAGGCCAGCCAGAGTTATAAAGTGAGTCCCTGTCCTCCTCCCCAGAGGAGGCAGATCCACATAGCAACATAAATGAAATGAAGTTACAGTGTCATGAAATTTTAAAACATAGGGAACAAAGGCACAGGCAAGCTTCCAGGGTTAGGGGTACAACTCTAGAGAAGAGAGCTTAGAGAGTATGTTTAACAAGTACGAGGTCCTGGGTTCAAGCCTCAGTGCAAAAAATAAACAAGCAAGTAAGCAAACAGACCCAATTCCAAGGACTGTGAAACCAGAATGTCCTTCTCAATAATAATTCCAGAAGCCAGAACACCTTGGAATGAACCTGAAGAGAAATGACATCTAACCAAGAATTCTAGACCCAAAGATGCTAATGGTGTTACTAAGAAAGCCAAATAATGGTGTGAGCAGTTACGCAAAAAAAAAAAAAAAAAAAAAAAAAAAAAAAAAAAAAAAAAAGTGCCCAACATTTTCTCTCCTGTTTCCTTTCTAGGAAAGCCAAGAATATGCTTTCCCAGTGTCTATAAGACACCAAGGAGAGAAGTCATTCTAGAAGTAAAACATGGATTTCCTGGGCTGATGCTGAAGGGAGGGGTAGGATGCCAGAGAGCAACTGGTCAGACTAGAGCAGGAAGCTGGCCCAGGAGAAAGATTGGACATGAGACTAGAGAGAGAGCCACTTTGACACACAGACACAAGATCCAAAAGACTGGCAGGCAGTGGAGGCAGAAACAATGATAAATTCAGAGGAAACTAAGCTAATATAAAAGGATATAATATAATATAAATGTAAATATAAAACAAAACAACAACAACAACAAAACTAAAACCAAATCTCCAAGGAAAACAAAAGATTTTGCATGGAGGGAAGAGTGTGAAGGCTTAGCCAGGAATCTCATTTGCATTGCCATATCATATAAACCCTGAATATTGATTTAAACAAAATTAGACTGTAATTCTATTAGAGGAGAGGAGGGCTGAAAAAAGCATGGCTTAGCAAGTGTGTGAGGTTGGGGGCGATGAAGCATGAGAGAAATTATTCTTCACCTACCATAGAAGTGTTTAAGGCCCTATATCAAGAAATAGCAACAGAGCTTGAGACCTGTGCCTCCAAAATTAACCACAAGAATTATAAGTGGCCTCTATACTCTATGGTAAGAGCAATGGGGAACAAGGGCAGTAAACTATTGTTTTTTTTCGACAATTCTTGCACCTATTGGTCCTTTTAAAACTATGGACCCAGTGTGATGGCACATACCATTGAATCCCAAAAGGTGGATTTCTGTGAGTTCAAGGCCAGCCTGGACTACAAAGCAAATTCCAGGGCAGCCAGGTGATTACACAGAGAAACCCTGTCTCCACAAACAAACAAACAAAACCTATATGGGCAGCTATAAACCGAGATGGAAGAGTCCAGGTAAAGAGGAGTAAGTCTCAGTTTTCTCTTTCCCCTTGCAGGGTGCAATCATGCTTTCCCATGCTTCTCCTGCTATGGCTGAGGGCTGGTGACAATACAAAGGAAATGGTGCTTTCTCAGAACTCCAGGGAAATGGGGCTCATGATGCACTGAAGTCCCCACAAGCATCTGCACCATTTCACTTTTTTCTTGCTCATTAATATAAACAAAAGTATCGGCCATCCCTGGTATCAGATCCAGACTCATTTGCTAATTATAACTATATGTTAGCAATGAATAAAAATAATAAGTTGGTAAAAATCAACAAAAGCATTCTATAAGAATCAATTTGAAATTTCAAGACAGGAGTATTTTGCTGTCTTATGAATGGCACAGAGGATGTCTTTTAGAATGCACAGCTACATTTTTCTTTTCAAAGACCAAGGCTAGGCATTTATCAGCACTACAATGTATCTATAGCTATTGCTCAGAGTGAGGAATGAAAACTATCAACTATAAACAAAATTGGCCACAACAGCATCCCAGGGGCCCATGTTCTGGGAGGTGACTCTTATGCATCCCTCTGTATTCTCTGCTAGTTAGGAGAGAAAGTCTCTGCCCTTCAGGACAATCTCAGTTCTGACATCACATTTAGCATCTTTGGTAAGTTTCCCTCAGAGGCAAGTGGACTGATGAGCACAGGGAGCAACATGTATTCACATACTCCCATCATGACAGCCTTTTTTAGTATAAAATTAGGAATTATTCACTGAGACATTCACTGTTTTTCAGAGAGATACGAGGGAAGCATCCATCTACTGAGATGGATAGTAGAAACAACAGTCGGATTTTTTTTTTATTATTACATAAGCACTATCAGCACTTTTAGACAAATTTTCTCATGAAATTCTGTTCCTTTCAAAAAGCATCATGGAAATGGGACTCCAATGAGAGAGGAGGTTGATTTAGAATCACGAAGGGAGCATGGGGAAGAGAAGGTCCTCTGACACCATCTTCCATGTGATGACTGTTTGCAAGATATCTTAGAACTGAGCTGACAGCAGCTGTATAGAAACCTGAGGATGGAACTAGGGAGATGGCTCGGAGAGTAAGTGCTGGTCACACTAAGCATGAGGACTCGAGTTGGGATCCCCAGCACTCCTGGGAAAGCCAGGGGCACTGGTGTGCATGCATCTGGAACCCTCACACTTGAGGGTGAAGAGAGATATATCCCAGGGGCAAGCTGGCTAGCCAGCCAATTTAGCCCCATCCGTGAGAGGCTCTGTACCAAGAAATAGGGTAAGGAGTGATAGACACCCAGCAACAATCTCTGGTACCCACATGTGCACTTGTTGGCAAGCACACCTGCACATCTGGACAACATACATCACACACACACACACACACAAACACACACACACACACACACACACACACACACACACACACACTAGAATGTAACTTGATAGGACAACACACAATCAAAAGCTATTCCAAATGAGAATAACATGTCTGAAAGATCAAAACAAGACATATGCCATTGCTCCGAGCCACTGGAGGCAGGGAACAGTGGTGGCTAAACAGGTCACCTCTGGATGCTGCCAACTGCATCCAGAAATAGCAGTAAGATTTAGATCATACCTATCTTTGGTGCTACTTACAAACAGGGTGCTTCATTAATGTTCATTAAACATGTATAAATGACTGTCAGCTCACTCTCTGCCCCCTGTTGCTTTGAAACTCGCTGACTGACAGTCATGCTCAGCTTGGAGGCAAATTCATCTCGACTCCTCCCAGACCATCTGCGTGGTAGGGGGATAAACAAAAATCAACCGTGGGTTGAGGTTCTGGAGGTTTGAGGTTTGATGACCATCCTCGAAATGTGTATATACTTATGTGATCTCACTGTGCATTAAATGCTGTGCCACATGTTGCCTTTTGTGCCCAGGGCAGAGATGTCAGGGTGCCCATTTTCCTGAGGCTGAAACCAGGGTTCCCAAAGGTTAATGCCTGACCAAGGTCCCAAGGCAGAATCAAAACCAGGCATTACTCAGTCGTTTTGGCTTCTGGCCTAGCACTCTTCCCACAAAGTGCTGACATTTGGACTCTAAAGTGGGCCTAAGAGGTAAAAATAGAACGTCATGACTGAGAAATTCCTTCCCAGAGAATGCAGAAGACACTGCTCTGTGAACCGGACAAGCATGGAAACCAAAGCCCATAATTAAATGAGATCTGTTATGTACATATGGTCTCTTTTGGGAAATGGGTGACACAATCATACTCCCTAGAAAAATTGGTAACTGAAACAAACTTCACCAAAGATTCGCTGAAAAGATGAGTTCAAATTCTGGTTTGGGGATGATTTGATTTAAAATTATATAGTTAATCACTTTATAACTGGGAAAAATTATTTCCATATGTAATTAACCTGAGAGCTCCTGTCTACCAGACAAATAGATTCTAAAAGGAGAAAAAAAAGATGGAGACAAGAAAACCAGATTTGGAATAAAGCAGAAATTAAAAAATATTTAAGGGAACATTAATTATACAGTGTAATGGATTTCACTGTGACCGTTTTACACATGATCAAAACACAATTCTGGCCATATTTGTCTTTTCCTTCCTCCTCCCCTGATCATCTTCCTTTGCTATGACTTTTACTTCCCTGTTGTTGTTCTTAACCTTTCTGATTTTGTGATTCGAAGTATGAAAGACAAGCTTGGCTGAGGAGATGATAAACCAAAATAAATGATATTTTATGGAAGGCGATAAAAAGAATCCCAAGTTAGACGGGGATTTGGATAAGAGGACTTTTTAAACTACCAACTCACAGGACTTTGTTAACTTAGGAATCTCTTCCTTTGTTAGTATTTACTATTTTTAAATTATGAGAATGTGTGTGTTTGTGTGAGTAGGCACACGAGTGAAGGTGCCCAACCTTTGCTTTCTTCACTTCACAGAAGGGGCCCCTGGAGCTGTGATTTCAGGCAGTTGTGAGGTGCCCAGTGTGAGTGCTGGAAACTGAATTTGGGTCTTCTGCAAGAGCAGGGGTTGTTTTTAATCACTGAGTGTTCTTTTCAGTCACAAGACTGTATTAACTCTTAGTAAACCATTTGGTAAACCACTAACTAACTTGCAGTAATAGTTAACTGAAATTGACTAGTCCTCTGACCTTAACACTTGGCCTGAAGGAAAACAAGTTTGCTAAGCAAAAGCATTGGAGAGAGCCACACCATCAGGAGAAGGAACACATGCTAAGTGACTGCATGTCACAGAGTATGGAGATACCATATCTCAGACTTTTTCCTCACAGACAGAAAACTGTTCCCCTGCAAAACCATTCTTAATTGCTGGTCTAGTTTCTGATTCTCCACTAACCAGCTGGTTGGCCTTGGTAAAGTTTCTTACTCTGTAAGATCTGGCAGTAAGAGCAGCTCTTCAGAACCCACTGCAAGCATACTCAAGTTAGTTGAGTAAAGCGCTTGCTTAGTAGGAAGACTGGGGGTGAGCAGGAATCACTTAATGCAGATTAAAAGCTGCAAATGTTGTAGTTCGATTTTTAATGAGAAAGGAGCTGGAGAGATAGTTCAGTTGGTAAAATGCTTGCTATGAAAGCATGAGGACCTGAGTTCAACCCCCAGGACCCATGTACAAAAGCCAATTACAGCACTGGGCATGTAATCTCAGTGCTGAAGAGGCAGAGGCAGGGATCCACTAACCTAGCCCCTTTGGCAAGTCCTATGCCAATGTGAATGCTTGTCTCAAAGAATAAGGTGTGAGATGCAGCTAGAGAGATGGTTCTGCAATTAAGAGCACTGCAATTAGGCCACTCTTACAGCAGGCCTAGGTTCCATTCCAGCACACACATGGTGACTAACAATTGTCTTTAACCCCAGTTCCATATTATCTGGTACCGTCTTCTGGCCTCTATAGGTATGAAGTACACCACATGTTCACATACATACATGCAGGCAAACACCCACATAAAAATATAAATTTGTGGCACTCAACCTGGGGGTCATGGCTCCTTTGGGGGTTGCATATCAGATAACCTGGGTATCAGACATTTACACTATAACTCATAACAGTAGTAAAATTACAGTTATAACATAGCAAAGAAACAATTTTATGATTGGGGTCACAACTGAGGAACTGTATTAAAGGGTCACAGAATTGGGAATATTGAGAGCCATTGATATAAGCAACATATATTAAAAATACCAAGGCAGATGGAGCCTAAAGAATGACACTCAAGGTTGATTTCTGCCTGGCTTTCACACATGAAAACATACATATTCACATACACCTGCATGCACGCATGATATACCAGAACAAACATGCATGCACACAGAATGCACAGAGAGATAAAACAAGTGTTGCATTTAAAGGATAACCATAAAAATTATGGCAAGCGGGGGGGGGGGGAGACTTGGAATCACAGGATGTTACATAAATTCTTGGTCATCATAAAAGTCATCTGTGGTGACCAGGGGACTTTCAGGTCTCTTAGGGTAGCAAAGCAGTGATGAAGGAACATTTTCTATTTTCCATATTAGTAGTAGTGATCACTCTATTGATGGTCTTACAAGTCCTTCATTGAATCTGTTAAGTGTTGATCACCCACACTGTTAAGCACAGCACAAAGACCCTCCTCAAAGAACATGACATCCATAACTCTAGCATATAGCTGGACCTAAGCTTTTAAAAGGCAATAGAATTTTAAGAGAGACTGCTTCTGAAAAGAGGGCTCACTTGGTTATGACTAAGCTAGTTCTTTAAACATGGATGAGAAAGATGTTCATTAAAAATTGATTTGAAAGTCAAAACCAGCTATGCTTCTTAAACCCTTTGCTCATTTCTTACAGTCCCAACCCTGACCTATTGTTACACAGGAAACAGCTGTAGGTGGTAGATTGAGAATGGCCTTTGGAAAGATTATTTCTCTTTTCCTGTCTTAGCCACTCTGACCTTCTGTGCATTGTCAGGGAGTCAGCTGGCCTCTCTGACTCTTTAACAAGCAAAGTAGTAAGCTGGTTTCATCAAACTAGAGTCAGGTCTGTTTGTCACCAGTTCCCAGAGACCAAGATGTAAGTCAGACTCAAAACAGGTGCTAGTGGAACCTATTGTTGTTGTTTGCTAAATAGTCATGTTGTCAAACTGCCTTCTAAATATTTATACCATAGATTTGTGCTGCCTCCAACCTTGGTCAGGGATGCTTCATATTGCAATAGGTCGTGATTAATGCAGAGACTCATAACTGCTCCAAGTGCTCAGAACTGAGAGTGCTCAGCCTAACATAGGACATCTATATCAACCCTCTCCCCCAAGGCTTAGGAAACATTGTGAAAGAAAAGAAAGAAAGAAAGAATTTAAGAGCTAAGCAGTGGTTCTCAACGTTCCTAATGCTGTGACCCTTTAATACAGTTCTCCCATGTTGTGGTGACCTCCAACTATAAAATTATTTTGTTGCTACTTCATAACTGCAATTTTGCTACTGTTATGAATTGTAATATAAATATCTGATATTCAAGATATCTGATATGTGACCCCTGTGAAAGGATCATCAACCAGCAAAGAGCTTGCAACCTACAGGTTGAGAACCACTGGGCTAGAGGATGGTGAGGAGAGCTGTGTAATGCTGTCTTCTGGGCATAACATGGCTGTTGCACTCATGAATTCACAAGGCCAACTCAATTAAAAGTTCCATTATGAAGCCAGATGTAGTGATGCATGCCTTTAACCCCACCACGTGGGAGGCAGAGGCAAGTGGATGTCTGTGAGTTCTAGGCCAGCCTGGTCTACACAGTGAGTTCTAGGACAACCAGAGTTACACAGTGAGAGCTTGTCTGAAAACAAAACGAACAAAAGGTAAAAATTCCATTAGGGATGAGGGAGAGTCTACCAAGATTCCAGCCCTACTGGAAGACCTTTTGAAAGTTAATGAGAAAAGAGCCATTTTTCTTAGTCAGGGTTTTCTTTAGTAGATTGTCTATGTCCCACGAGATGTCCCCATACCTAGAAGCATATGGGCAGCACTAAATAGACTCCATGGGTTTAAAATTATGATAATAATTTAAATTTTAAAAAGAGAACATGAATTTGGAAGGAGATGTGTTGGGAGATCTTGGAGAGAAATGGAGAAGGGAGTGAGAGACAGACATGACCAATATACATTGCACACTTGAATGAAATTTTCAAAACCTAATTTATAATATTATTTTTAAAAAATAAGTGTGTGGGAATTCATTCCACCAATAGCTTTGGGGTAACAGTCTTAGGGCATGGCTTCCATGTGTGGATGTAATCTCTTGTAAGGCACAGCGTCCGGACATACAGAGGCTTCCACCTTGTCCTGTATTCATGAGTCTATATTTCCCATTGATCCCATAATAAAGACTTTTGTAAATTCTCACATCAAATAGGGTCTTCACTTAGGTCAACATCTGAAAGCAAGGGATATCTTTGTGATCATCAACTACATGGAGGATGATCCTGCATTGATATGAGTAGGATTTCTTGAGTAGGGTCCAAAAAGAGAGGGTTCTGGTCCCAGTCTACCCACAGCTTGTTTGTAACTGGGAGATGGCCAGCATACCTTTGCAAGAGGGAGGGGACCTTGACACCTTTGTCCACTCTCAAAAATGTGTCTCCTTAATCTCAAAGGAATGCATCAGCACAATACATCTCCCACTCAACATTTGTATTTGCTGTGGAAAAACAAGGTCAAAGTACTCATCAGGGGGAGAACTAAAATGTCAATATACTTTTATACTTGGTTTTATAGTTTGCTGTTTAAAATTTTAATTATGCCAAGCATATAGAAACAGCCACAGAATTAACTTCTTACTGACCAGGGTCTCTCAAAGTCATCATCCAGCCTAGAGGTTGGTTGTTTACAAGAGTTCAGGGGCAGCTGGTGTATGGGGAAATTAGTACATGTGAAGATGGGTAGAATCTTGGTCCATTCAAGACCTCTTCTCTGAACCCTCTCTTGCTAACTAGCTATTGTTTTGCCACTTACTGGGTATCTTGGTCTTTCTGCTGTCCAAAGACTTCAGTCAGGAGCCCATGTGACAATTCCTGCCAACTGGCTTCCTTTAACCTCCCTAAATAGTTATTCTCTCAGTTCCCTACATGTAGTGGTTTGAATGAGAATGGCCCCCATAGGCACCTACGTTTGAACAGTTAGTCCCCAATGGTTGAACTGTTTGGGAAAGATTAGGAGGAGGTGTGTCACTGGGGGTGGGCCCTGGGGTTTCAAAAGATTTGGATAATTTCCAGGTAGCTCTTTCAGTCTCCTGCTTACATATAAAGCTGTCAGCACTCAGATGACCCTACACCATGCTTTTGTTCTGCCATTATGGTCTGTAACCCTCTAAAACCATAAGCCCCACAAAACACTTTGTTTTATAAGTTGGCTTCATCTTGGTGTTTTGTCAGAACAACAGAAAAGTAACAAAGATATTATGTCTCTGAGGATCTATGACCAAAAGAACAGCCTTTAAATAGTGGATGGGTTCTTTTCTTTAACACATTTATAGATCAAATGGGAAATTGTTAAAACGTAGATTCTGACTTAGTGTTAGAGGAGACTAGGGTCTGAGTTCCTGCATGATCTAGGTCTGTAAACCTTGAGCCATACTGTGACTAGGGAGAGACCAGACATCCATACGGCCAATACCCACCCCTATGAGCTCATGTATCTTAGAAACAACTTGGCCAAAAGTTTCCAGAAAAACCACCTCAGAGATCATTCTCAGAGGCTCCTTGACTCATATACCATCCCCACACACCAACACAGCTTTCCACCTGGTAAAACACTGATGTGAAAATACTCCAAGTGTCAGGAGGACACCTTGGCCCCAGGAAGAGGTTATCACCGAAGAGGCTTACAAACATATTGTGATTGCTATAGCAGATCTTCAAATAGCCCCAGTCATCCCCTGGGGATGTCTTTAGCAAAGAATTAAAAGTCTAGAAGAAACCCCTTAAATCATTTGCTTTCTTGGCACAGGAAAAAAACAAACACATTAGGATGTGCACTGCAGTTCTTGATGTCAGGCATCAGGCCTAATCACCTCAGGGTGAACCTGATGGGGTTGGTGACAGTGATTTAGTCTCCCTTAAGCATCACTCTGGCCTCATATGTGAGGATAAAAGACTAAAAACACTCACAAAGAAATAAAGAATGACTTGTGTGAAAATTCTGTGCTCCTGGGAGGGTCAGTTGGCATGGAGTAATCTTCAGCTCAGAGCCTGGCATTGGAGACAGAGGCTTTCTTATCACTGAGAAGACAGAACAGCAGAGTGTGATAGCACCATGTGTGTACTGAGATGCTAAGACTCATGTGTGTACATGCACACATGTGCTGAGGTAGGAACAGATGATAAGGAAGAGGCAAGACATGCTGATCCTTCCTATGAAAAATGGCTACCATGTGCTTAGCATCCTCCTTTTGTATGGTAGTTTAAAGAACTTAGCAATCTCTTCTTGGGAAAATGAGAAAAAAAGATGGCCAACAGAAATTGGCCATCTGGACTGTTGACTCTTGAGTCTCTGGGCAACAGAAGGACCAAGCTACCTCGAAACTGGTCAAAGAATAAAAAGTTGATAAGAGAGTACAGACAGTAGGTCTGAGGACAAAGCTTCTACTTGCTTAGACATAATCTTCTCTTCATTCTTCAAAACCCTTGCTGGGTACTATAATGAGCGCAAAGACGATCCGTAGTCTGTAAGGTTAAGATATCTTTATTCAGATAAACACCAGCCAAACGCAAGCCAGAGCGTGCCCAGAGGCAGCAAGCCAGGGAAGCCAGAGGGAAGGGGCTCCCCACGAGTCTGCGGCACCTTAAGAATTCCCCCCACATCATCCTCAACCTCCCTTGACCACGCCCTCATGGACATGGCCAGGCCAACTGTAGCAGCTCCTAGGAGGCGGGGCTACAGTGTCTCCCTACAATTCCCCTTTTAATCTAAAAGAGGATTAAAACTTAATAGTGTAAAACATCCAAAATTAACTATCATAAAGGTGAAATACAAGAAGATACAATAGTCTGCTATTGTACATCCTAACTATGTCAATTTCGGCTAAGCCCTAAAGTCATGTGGCAGGGCTACAGTGTCTCCCTATAGGGTACCTACTTCTAGACTAGGTGATGATTTTGAGAGATCCTGGTCACAGAGAAGCAGCTCCCTAAGGAAGCTCATCTTTGGTTATGTGGGTGACACATCATGTACTAAAGCATTCAGGAAAGTGCCACCTGATTATTAGAATAAAGGAGGTTTAATTGCCAAATATTAGGCTTTAAAAACCAATCAAGTGTAGAAGGTAGCTTTAATTAGACAGAAGAATCAGATAAACAGAGTGTACAAAGCTTTGTGCTTGAACAGCCTGTATCTCATTGTGTGTTCACTCTCCCAGGACAGAGTGAAACAGATTAGATCTTTGCTAGCCACTTTGGGACAATTCTAAGTCAAGGCATTGTTTCACTCATATCCAGAAATCATCTTGAGTTTATGAGACTTTGGGACATCTTGAATTCATGGGGGCTTTGGTCTTAGGAATGTCGACTACCAAAAAGCCAATATTAATTGTGGATCAAGCAGGGAAGCCCTAAAGACAATGGATATTGACTTTGTATCTCCACACGCACACTCAAAAACACAGACTAAAGATTATCAATTGACTTTCAGTCAATACTGTCTACACACACTTGTCTTGTAAAGACAAAAAAATGTTTTAAACATGCCACAGCCATTTCAACTTGGGCATCCAACAAGACTCCAGATCTTGGCTGCCTGCTACCTCATGTGACAAACAGTACTTATCAGACTTCTGTGGACCTGTGAGAATCTGGTGACAGAATGCTCATTTCCCCACTCTACCTTTAACTAAGTCCATTTCCTGAAAGTGTGAAGGTGTTGAAGAATTCACCCAAAAGAGCTTACTGTCAAGCTAGGAGACCCTCACCTAGAAGAATGGATTTGAACTACAATGGCCTCCTACTCACTAAGGTATTTTTAGAACTGAACATAGAACAAAACTGAACTTTTCAAGCAGGCAAGGAATGCAAAATGCTTAGGGCTGGTGTTCAAAGGGCAAACCTTCTTTAAAAAGGCTATTGATCGGGCTTAACTGCAACATGACAGGGCCAAATGGACTCAGGAATGTGCAAAAGGAAGCTAGGTCAGGAAAGGCAATCTATGAACTCCTGAGGGACAGAGATCTGAGCAGCACCCTCCACTGAGCAGATGGTACAGGGAGTGTTAGGTAGCAGATGTCACAGTGAAGTGCCCATGTTGGTTAAAGAAAGTGATGTGGTTAATGTGTCTCTAAATATATCCTGCATCCTCTCAGTTGACTGCACTCTGGTCTTTTATCATATAGAAGTCTGAGTTCTCATTTTTAAGATCCGTTCCTACCTTACTAAACAAAACATCCTTAGACAACTTCCTAGTTGCTTAAGTATAGTTTGAAGAAGATACCATGTAGGAACTGACCTAAAATATGCCCAGGTTATTAAATATCCCAATCAAAGAAGAAGAAACTACCCGGGGCTTCACTCTTCTTTCTCACTCATTGTTAGAGAAAGCCCTTTTTGTGTGCCCACATTCCTAGGCAACTAGAGATGAAGGGCCAATGATGGTTCAGTTACTTATCCCACGGATTTCAGGAGGTGGATGGTAAAGATTACACACACTAAAACACACTTAGTTACTTTAAGCCTGAGCCTGCATCTGGCAAGGTAGCAGCAGCAGACATTGGTTCATTTCCCATCCCATCCTGTTTCTTACCAGGATTATCTCCCATATGAATTGTACTTCAACTTTTAAACTTTTGTAAAGATGGTATATTCCAGAGATGAGTAGAAGCCACTCTCTGGACTTCTATAGGATTCTTCATAGCTTCAGAATGCTGCATTCCTGATGATTTTTTCATGCCAGATACAAGGCTCCCACCACTATAGAAGAGAACCATGCCAGCAATCACTTGACTGAACCTCTAGACACATTGTATTAAAAACAGACAATCTGAAGAGAAATATCTAATCATCACACAATGCAAAGTAAATTAAGTTCTGTCACCTATATAGAAAGGGTTCTGCATACATACTACAGTAAATAATGAACTGTACTGAGTTCCTTTTCTCTCTCATCCCCCCAAACTATGACCGAAATATTATGAATCATAAAAATCTCAGATTATCATTAAATCCAACACTCCCATGTTTCCTGTTCTGCAAATGACAAAACTGGTGGGACCAAAGGAAGAAAATTTCTCTAGCCACATTTTTTACGAACTCTTACCTGTTTCTTATCCTTATTCCCATGTTACTCCACAAAATAATATCTCTAGTGAGTTTGGGTCTTTGAAATTGCCTTTGGGCCTATGGGTGGTTAACCAGATGGCCTGGGTAGAGGCTTCTAAAGCTCAACCAAGAGCAAATGTCAAAAACAAAATAAGTCAGAAGTATGGCAGGATTGACATGTGTTAGGAAATGTGTAGCATCTCCTGTAGCTTTCCTCTTCCTAGAGACAATGCCCTTCTCCATTTCTTTGACTCAGAGGACTAGTGACCACAGTAGAAAAAAATACAAAGTCATTGAATCCTAAGTACAACATCAGCTTTTCAAAGATATTAGGTTTTGCTGTAGCCTAAAACATGAAGAGCTAAAGCTTCAAACATAATTTGGAAGTCGGCTCATAAGCTAACCCATCTCGTTCTGAGATTAGATAAGGATGCAAACAGGGAGTCATGAGAGGATCAGAGAAAGGAGCACTGTGCCATCAGGAACCAGGGAGGAGTTTCTTCATGAAACTCAGCCCAACTTCATTTCCAATATTCCCAAGCTTATCTGCCTTCTGTCTAAAGCCAGGATTCCTGCAGCCCTCAGACTTCCGGGCACTAGAGGAATAAAGCATTTCCTTCTCTGTTCCCTTCTTCTGACCCTCATGGTCCCCATGACCCCTCTGCCTCCTCTCTCTCTCTCTGAGCCTTCTAGGACACATTTCCCCACCCCAATTCCAGCAGAATCCTCTCTAACATATGCACCTGTCTTCATTCCTAACATTTGTCCATCTTCTAGGAAGGGAGAACCATTTCATTACCACAACCATTGTCAAAAAGCCAATCGACAGGCAGGAACTGATTTCCCATCAGTCATCAAGCAGGGATAGTGTTAGCTGTTTGGATTTGAACTGAACTGGTGACCCCACTGAAATGAAAAGCTCCAATGTGACAAACACCCAGAGTCAGACCCTGTGCATTCTGTCTATTACCTCCTTTTTTTCAGTACCACTTATGAGAGCATGCCTCACCTGTGCTCCTCACTCTATCCTCTTCCCTTCAACCACAGCCTCAGAGGATCTCCTGTTGGGTGAACCACTCTGCCATTCATTAACATTACTCAAAATGGTGGTCTATAATATCACTTCTGCTTTTGATGGTCAAGGCATTAGACTCCATTTCCAGGCCAATTCAAAGAACTCAGAGCCAGGGCTGGGCATTTCCTATCACTCAAGGGCAGTGACTGAAAGACAGCCAGCCACATGGCAGGCTCCTATTTTTTCCTGCTGTCTTCTGGAGGATGCACTTTTCTTTTATGGGCATTATAATCAATAGTGCTTCTCTCCTTTGTGACGGATCACATCAGTCACGACTATGCTAAATTGTCACCTGACATTCGTTTGGATGCTATTCTTCTGGATGGAACACAATTTTCTCTCTCTCTTCAATGCCTGGAATATTGAAAGGGCCTACATAACAATGCTCAATTATGTGTCAAGTCACAGTTTTACTATAGGACTAAGAAAAGAGAACATAGCTGCAGCTGGCTCCCAACTCACCACAGACTAACCAAAAGCAGGCCCAGTGTCAACCTGTCTCCCAACAAAAGCCCATTTGTTACTGAGAAATCACATACACACAAAAATTAGTTCAAAGCCTCGCTCATGTCCATTCATGCTATACTAGCTGTGCTGAGCAACTATAGGATTTTTTTAAGTGGAAAAAAAAACCAAACTGCCCCTAGTCTGATCTGACAATAGGACAGTTTCATTGGAAATCTTAGCTGAGTTGTGCTGTCCCTGGGGATGAGCTGGTTTAGACATTTTCTCACAGATCTTTGAAATGTAAAATGCTTCTGAGGGTTTAAGAAGGAAGGAATAAAAACACTACCCTTTAGGGAGGCTGAGAACTGCAGCACCCAGTCCTAAGCAGCCTCCCTGGGGATAAATGTCTCTCTTGTGGTCACACCCAGGGACACAGACTCATATTAGAGAAGGTAGACAGAGCATCTGCCAGGGTCCCCCAGGATTCCTTAGTTCTAGTCCTGCCTGTGTTAGATGTCAATATCCTTGGTCTCAGAAATAGTGTCTCAAACACAGTGTCTGTATCTGAGATGCTCCAAGGACTATTAAGCCTGAGATGTGTAATTCTTATATTTAGGAGTCAATGGTGGAGAGAGACAGAGTGTGATAGATAGATAGATAGATAGATAGATAGATAGATAGATAGATAGATAGACAGACAGACAGATAGGGTATACATTTTTAGATAAAAACATACAAACAGGAAAAGCTAGGCAGGGATAATGGGCCATGAGTGGAGATGAAAACAGCTGTGTGGCACGAGTAATGAATAACACCTATAGTTTCTACTTATGCAGTATCTATCATGCTGTGTATACATCTACTCTAATATCTACAACTTTCTCAGGTAATTCTTAATAGGTCTATTTCACAGGTAGGAAAGGGAAGCTCAGTTCTTCAACTAATCACACCCCAAGCCAGCCTTTCCACCATGTTACCCAGTCTCCCAAGTCCTTCTCCCGATCGTGATAGACCCAGTGCTTTCTATAATGCAAAATTCATACAGAGGAGCTGTGCAAAAGCTAGAACCACAGCATCCCCATCCATCCACAGCTATGAACATTCTCCTGACATTGAAATACAGGTGAGTGGCCCTAAATCACTGCCAAGAAGCTGCATGCTATAGGATGCATTCTATGGGACTGGGGAAGAGTAATAAGTAATAAGTAATAAGAGTAATAAGAGTCCTATGGGGTGGGGGCAGTGTAACAAAGAGAGACATTGAGGTATCAGGAGAGCTGGTGTGGAATTTGGCCAGGAATCCCATAGTTCAGTGCTGCTTCCCCACTAGCTCTGCAAGCAGACCAGCTGTGCATGGTACAGGTCCAAGGAGTTAGATAACATGCAGGGGACTTTCCTTCCCAGGTGCTTCCACATCTGAGGGGGAGGAGGGAGGGGCATCTTGGCGGAAGGCGCTGCTGTCTTGCAAATTGCAGACACCTGGTCTTTGTTTAGAAAAGTCAGCTTTAAGAAAACTGGTGATTAAAAGAAAAATTACCTTTCAGAGGAGACAAACTAGGATGTAAGTGAGAGTGCCAGAATCAGTTTCATTTTGTCCCAGACTAGGCCCAGCTTCTGTCAAATAGGAAGCTCCCAAGTACACCTGAGAGATGATTAGATTTACAAAAGTTCCATTTGTCTGTAACCTTTCACACTGCCTTGCATTAAGAGAGGAGAGTTATGCAGGTAGAGGCCCATGTGACTTGGGGAAATGTGTAAAACAAGAAGTAAAGCATCCAAATCTGGACAGGCTTCAAGGCTGTGACCCAGAGAGAAAGCAGACAGAACTGAAAATCAATTCTGCCATGGGAAGATGAGTTTGCTATTAGCCAAAGCCATGAGCATACCTTCCCACCCCGGCCCCACCTAGCCAGCACCTTCTCTATGGGTTCTGAATACTGTCTCCTAGCCCCTTGATATTACACAGCATGGGAAAGATTCAGAAGAATTTCATCCATTCCCGAGAAAATGGTTCAGAATTGATAGATTTTCTCCCCTCATCCACAATGTTGAAATTAAAGATATTTCTTATTCATTGTTCATGTATAAAGTAGCTTTAAGAACTTATTCACCATTGCCATTCTCACTTGTGCCTTCACTCACACACACAATGGAAATGAAATGAGACTGGAGAAGATTGATGCCCCCTTTTTAATGATGAATGGCACCCATTTGTATTTCCCTTGGAGAACTCTTTTCTCATATTCGTTTTCTTTAGATAGGTTAGTTTCTCCCCCTCCCCATCTCCCATTTAATCTTTCATTTCTTTCCCTGACATTATCTGTACCACATGCAGGTCCCCGAAAAGACAAGGGTTCTTCCTTAACCCTAACTATTACTCATAGCCAACACAGGTGGCTATTTCCAGTAATGTGAAATGGAAGGCACTTTGTTTAGTGTTAACTAAAGCATCCACACAAAACCCAGGATTCTTTTTTTTTTTTTTAAAGAGGGCATGCCAAGGCAGGAAAGCGGCACTTGAACAAGTATTACTGCTCCTAGAGGAGAAATAGCATCCACAATGATTGATGATAGACCAAAATATGTTAAAAGACACGGTATAGGAGGAGTCCTGAGTGACGCAGAAGCTGCTCTGGGGTCATACATTCTATAAACACCTAGAAAAGCACTAGTGTGTGCACACTGAGTTGGGAGACCAGAGTACACAGTGCAAAAACCCACACTCCCAGAATAGATGGGTCAGTCTCCGTGGTAGAAGTCTATAAACCCAGGTGAAAATTAAATGCATCTTGACTCTACTCAGAAAAATCCTCTGTGGATTATCTAGGAGCTTTTAAAGGGGGTGGGAGCTCCTTCAACAAGGGGGAAAGTCTCCTAATTTTCAATTCTTCTCTGTGTTCCGTATCTGGCTCAATCCAACTCAGGCAAATAAGATTTTTAGATAAGACAAGTTGGCATTGTAGGAACCATCTAAAGATGGTTCATTCATCTAAAATACATGCATTGTACCACATACTTATATGTTCTAGATATCATGTGAAATACAAATTGGGAGATACAGAGATGGAATAACTAATCAGGACTTAGTACTCAGACTACTTGATATTTGTTCGGGAGTACAAGAGGGTGAAGGCCCATGTATACTTGAGCCAAAACCACCTTCTGCATCCACAAACACTAAGCACGCAAAAAGAAAGGGTGCACAGGCTTCTGGGGAGCTCAAAGCAGGATCAGTGGTCCATGGGAGAACTGCTCACAGAGAGAACTAAAGGTATGAACAAGACAAGAGCTGACATGTGGTCTGGGTTTTGAAAGATGAGTAAGAATGACCAGGAAGGAAATTGGAAAGGGATATTTTATGGGTCAGGAATAGCAGGAACTGTTCTCTCTGTGTGTAAGAGAGAGTGTTTACTGTTTGGAGCAAGGAGCAAGAAATGATGATGAAAACTGCATGGAACTTGATGACCTACCATGTCTCAGACCTAAGAATGGAGGCATACAGCCATCAATGAACTTCTGGCACTCCTCCATGAATATACACCTCATTAAATCGAAACAGCATTTCTCCCTCTATCAAAAATGTAATATAAGGGTGTTATGATAAATCTTTCCACCAAAGACACCCGAGGCCCACCACCACGTGTGCGCTTTACACCAGCTGCCCGCCTAAGTTAGAGCCCAAATTAATACACAGAAACTTGTATTAGGTCAAATGCTGCTTGGCCAATGACTAGGACTCCTTATCTGTTAGCTCAGTCTTAATTATCACAAACCTATATATTTTATAAAACTTATCTTATAGAGGATTCCTTTTGCTGGCACCCTCTCTTGCCAGTGGCTCACATGGCCCACTGGAGGAGGAAGGGGAAAAGGGACCACTTCCTGTTTCTCCTTTCTTAAATATGAGTCTCCTTGCTATGTCACTTCCTGCCTGGAACAACACTTTTCTATTACATTTCCCAGAATCCTCTTTGACTCCTAGTCCTGCCTAACTTGCTGCCATTGGCCAAACAGTATTTTATTCAACAATCAATAAGATAAACATACACAGACGTTTCCATCATCTCCTCTTTTCTGTCTAAATAAAAAGGATAACTTATCTTTTATAATAACTGAAGAAAACTATAACCATAACTATCTGTCTTCAATTCTATCAAATACCACAGAAGGATAATATATATACTCAAGAATTGACAGACACATTTCACTACCTGGACAGTCACCCAAGTTCCTCTGTAATGTTGGGGCATCCATCTTTAGCCTATAGGCCACAGTGTATCTGGCATACTTCTCCATTTCAACAGGAACCCTTTAGTACTGTTTTGTTTTGTAAGTTCAGCAGTCACTTTCTTGTGGGTCCTGTATGTCCAGCTTATACTGTAACAAACAGTCCAGGCAAGAGCAGTTTCTTGCCCAAATGGCTAATCTTGCCATGTTGAAAGCAAACTCCATAACGAGTTTCTTCGATGCCCATTCTCCTTTTTGAGGTAACTGGTGTGCCAGGAGAAGGGACTAGGAAATGACTTAGCTGTTGAACCCCTGCTGCATAAGCATAAGGACAGAGTTCTAACCCCCAGAAAGCCATGTGAATGCCAGGCAAGCTGTTGGCCTGCCCATAAGTCCAACCTTGGAAGATAGAGAGAAAGGATTCCCAGAGCAAGGGAGCAAACAAAAGTAGCCATATAAGGGAGTTCTGCATTTGATGGAAAGATCATACCTCAATGAATAAGGTGGAAAAGCCATCCCAGAAGATTCCCAACGTCATCCTTGGGCCTCCATGTGCACATGCATACACAGGGGCATAAGCATTCACACATATCTGTCCCTTCATACATGGGAAACCATGCATATACTCACAGCACACATGGGAAAGAGTGTGATATGGAAATAATGGTTAGGTGGCGATTGTAAGAATAGTTGTAGGAATGGAAATACACCATCATTTGCTGCAGACATTACAGACTTCAAACAAGACAACAAGACCCTTGAAAGCAAGGAGTGATTACCAGTGAGTGATAGGGATCTGCTTGATTGTGTCCTCTGGCTGGTCTCTAACCTGGGTCCTATCTTTAGGGACAGATAACAGAGATGTCTTAGCTCATCCAACCATATGGATATGATTCAACTAGTGATTAACTTGCTGAGTGCCTCCAAGGTGGGTCCTGGTCTGGCTATTCAGAAGCAACACCTACTGTGACAAGTTTCTCCACAAAAAGGGATATGTGACATGGGAAAGCAGGAAGTGAGGGTTGATTTGTCCATTATATAAATCAATTCATAAGCAATGGAAGGAATCTGTCTTACTGTCTAACTAAAACAGTCTAGACTCATCCCCAGCAGCTTACCTTGGGGGTCTGGGAGTGATAGTCACTTTGTTTCTTTTCACATTTTTCTGGTTTGTGTGATACAGAAACAGGACTCCAAAGACTAGAAAAACTCCACAGTTTTTTTCGGGATTTCAGGGACTCACAAGGCAGGGAAAGAGGAAATTAGACATAAGCCCAACTCCCAAACTAAAGATATAGATGTGGGTATTCAAAGTCAACCTGAGTTACTTAGAAGACTTCAGTAAGACCAACTCACTAACAAAAAATAATAGAAGCAAAAGAAACAGAATTATTGAGCTGAAAGATGGGAAAGGCACAAGATTACAGAGTCAAAGGTCTAGGGTTTAAAATTCAGAGGTCTATGAAATAGGATCCAAGAAAGCCATTATAGATCTACCTGATATACAGCTTCAAAAGTGTTTCTTTACTCAAAGGGAAAAACAGCCAAGTTTAGACATGTTTTTTGTGTTATGTTTCCCCTCAACCAATTTTACTTGCTCTAGTACCAATTTGTATCTAATGATGAGAGGGTTAGTAGGGTCATTGTTTCTTCCTCCCACCCTCACTATAGCCAACCTTTCCAAAATCTACAGACTGTTCCATACTGGCACAGTGGCTTTGTTCATCTATGACTAGGCATGTTTATACCCACTGACACTGTCTCTGATGTTGTACTCTTCCAAGGTGGTATGAGCTTCATGAGTACACCCATTTACAGAGTACCTGCTATGTATGCATGATTCTGTAATCCTTGTAATGCCAGAGGAAATGGCTTCACTTATTGACAGGGCTAATACTCACAAGCACAAGTTTGTGATAGAAAATAAATATTATCTCGAATCTACATAAAGAAGGCAACCTATACAAAAGCAATGACCTCCACTTCAACACCCAGGGAGGCCATTCCATCTGGAACAGCTAAGCCAGCCCAGCAACTGATTAGACTGACTCTAGCTATCTGGCTTATGATTGGCTACATAGCCTCTTCTTTATGATACCTTTGCTGGTGAAATCAAGTACAAAGTGAAGAAATTACCCCAGATCATTTCTATATGAAATATGCCAGCCTGGATAGGACATCGAGAATGTGAGGCAGAACCACACTGTATAGCAGGAAGTGGCCTTGTAAAGCTGTGGGGAGCCCCCTATACTGAGGTAGATACATGGGCTACTTTTCCTGGGTCAACTGCGGTCTACTCAAAATTTGACCTTGGCTATTTATTAGAATCACCTAAGAAGCCTTTAAAACTATTTCTATGATAGGTCCCAGGAACTCTGATTAAATTGGTCTGAGGCAAAACATAGACCATGGTAATTTTTAAGGCTTCTCGGGTAATTAAACATATATCCCTATCCAAGGCTGAGAACTTGGGAGTTTAGTGTTTGTTTAATAAGAATGTCAGACCAGGTGATATATAGGGCCCTGCATAGTCCTAAGATTCCCTGTGAATCCTGACCCCATCCCCAGCTGGCAGGCTGCTCTGAAAAGACCACTTTCTCTTTGCATAATTCAATTCCCAAATGCTGCCAAGACTGCTGACCTACTACAGAGGGTTGGTGTGTGGGTTAATGAGATCATATTTGCAAAGTGTTTGGGGGCTCTGGGGAAGGAATCTCTCATCTATGCAGCTAAAGAATGATTACAGCAACACTAATGTCATTTTTTAAAAAAGAAAAGTAAACCATAGTTCACAACCCCGAGTCTGCCATAATTAGACTATCTTGTGGGGATGGAGAGTGGCAGAAAGTAGATTAAAGCAGAGTTGCTCTTGTTAAGACTAGATGCCAGGTCAAGTCTTAGAGAGGAATGTCTAGACAATTACCATTGACAGGGACTGCAAAAGAAAAAAATGCAACATTAATCCTAATGAAACCCTCTCACCCTGAAACACACACCAGAAGCCTTCTATATGGCTTGAGACTTGGTGGTCCTGCTTCCCATTCCATGCAATAGAAAATAGGAAATGAACCTTATGCTTCTTTTGCAAGGATAAATAATCATGTGTGGGACTCCATTTCTAAAACCTCATTGCCTGAGCTATTTCTGACATGTTGACTTTGGAACAACAGAAATGATCTACTTTCCTTTAAAATCCTACATATTAGAGCTGCCCTGCATAAGAACAGAAGTAATAGCAAAGGCTGGAGCTCCAGAGACCTCTGGGCAAGTCTCTTCTTCCCTTTCACATTTTCCTCTATTTGATAATATGTACAAAGTTCTTGTAAAATACCTAGTATAACCCAGTGAGTATTTAGCTTCCTTGCTCTATGCAATATATGGCTATTACTAGGGTTGAAATAAGATATTTCTAATCTACAGTCACCGCTGTGTTTGGGGGAGGTCAGATCCCTTGCTTCAGTGGTTCATCTGCAATAGTCCCATCCATCCATCCATCCATCCATCCATCCATCCATCATCAATCCATACACCTGTCCATACATCATTGACTTAAATTCAATGACTTTTTTCCACCTTTTCCAACATAGTCCCCCAAAGTCCTTGTCACTGGTGATCAATTATTAATTAAAATTCTAAAGAATATGACTCATTACATTTCAGGGTTGTCATCAAACACCAAGGGTTACTGAAAAATCATCAAGTGATCTGGCATAGGCTTAAAAGTTGAATCCTTGAATTTTGTTGGATTTGTGTGTAGCTATAAACCAATCTGTCCAAATAAATCATGAAGAGGTTGTATCTTTGGAACTAAAAAACTCTTGCTCACATTAGGTGTGTGTGTGTATGTGCCTTTTGTTTTTTTTATTTTTTATTTAAATTGAAAACAAGCTTCTTTTACCTGTCAATCTCAGTTCCCTCTTCCTCCCCTCCTCTCCTGCCCCCCACTGACCCTCTGTCCCAACCCCTTTCTGCTCCCCAGGGAGGGGAGGCCTTCCATGGGGGATCTTCAAAGTCTGTAATATCATCTGGAGCAGGGCCTAGACCCTCCACAGTATGTATAGGCTGAGAGTGTATCCCTCTATGTGGAGAGGGCTCCCAAAGTCCATTTGTGTACTAGGGGCAAATACCAATCCACTACCAGTGGCCCCATAGATTGTCCAGACATCCAAACTGACCTCCTCATCCAGGGGGTCTGGAACAGTCCTATGCTGGTCTCCCAGCTATCAGTCTGGGGTCCATGAGCTCCCCCTTGTTCAGGTCAGCTGTTTCAGTAGTTTTTTCCAGCCTAGTCTTGACCCCTTTGCTCATCACTCCTCTCTCTCTGCAACTGGATTCCAGAGTTCGGCTTAGTGTTTAGCTGTGGGTGCTCACATTCTTTTGCCACAGTAGATAGCTAAAAATAATTTGAGCTCAAAGTGAATGAAAGGAAGGTTACTTCTTTTATTGTACACTAGGTGTTCAATGAAGTCCAGGTTTCTGGAAGTGGTGCTACCACAAAACGTATTCGTGGTACTGAATATGAACTCTAGAAACTCATATAAGTCTACATACAGATTTAGGATTGAACACATGGAGTCTCTCAGTGTCATTGGAAAGATGGAACTAGCCAGATATCATTGCTGGGATAAATGGTTAACTATTTTGGGGAAAATTCATCTGGAACCTTATTGTCCACAATGAAACAGGAATAAAATTAGTACAAGAAAAATTTATAATCAACATTGGTAGGAATGTGAGATGTGTTTCTAGGAAAGACAAAGTCTCAGAAGATTAAAATCAATAAAAATAATTAAAAGAAATGGGAAGAAAATTTGCCCATGTAAAATGTAAAAATTACATATAATTTTTTCAAACTGCAAACAAAATGAATAATGTAAATACAATAACTGTTACTTCTAATACAATTCAAATAATTTAGGAAAAGACTAAAACTAGTAGTGAAAAATGTCTGTGGACATAAATTGAAATTTTACACACACACACAGAGTTCCAGCAAGTATTCAGTGAGAAAAGCATTTTGTTACAGATCTAGTAGGACTATAAATTGTTCTGAAAGAGATTTTCTTTCTTTTTTCTTTTTCTTTTTTGTTTATAAATATCTGAAGGAAAATACAGGTAGCCTTTAAAATGTCCCTACCTTTTACTTAACAATTTTACTTATTGAAATCCATACTCGGGAAATGAACTGCTATGTATGTGGGAGGTGGGTTGTTTTTGTTTTTGTTTTTGTTGTTGTTGTTGTTGTTTTGCCACAATCCTTAAAGGAGAAAAACAAACAAAAAAACTAGCTTCCTGAATGAGAAATGAGAAGCTGTGGTACATCTAGAGGCTGTTTGACAATCTCTAACAAAGATGGTTATTAAAGTTTATACAGCATTAGATCAAAAAGCCATTTAAATTTTTCTTAGAGTGGAATAGATTCTTAATACTATGTTTTAAACTCACAAAGTAAAGAGTGATTTTTTAAAATCTAGTAAATCATTAGTTCTTATCTTTGGTTGGTAAAATTGTGGATTATTTTTCTTTTAATGGTTTTAAAAATAATTCACATCATTCCAACAACTAGAAGAGCAAACTTTTGTTGATCCGTGTCTGTGTTTTAGTGTGTGCATGATGTGGGCATGAGAGAAAAGAGAATATGGATATGTTCATGTGTGGACATCAAAGGACAATGTTCAGGAATTGCCTTTTACCCTGCTTGAGGCAGGGTCTCTCTTGTTGCTTGCCTAGGCAATGCGTGCTCCAGGCTAACTGGCCTAGGATTACCAGGTCAAGGGAGGATTCAAGGTAGGAGAGAGTTCTCCCATTTCTCTGCAGGAGAGCCAGGATTGCAGATTTGTCTTTTGCTATACATGTGTTCCAGATCTGAACTCTGGTTATCAGGCTTGTAGGAAGCTTGCTTTTACCCAGTGAGTGGGCCATCTTCCTGGCCCCTAACATAGCAACCCTTTATACAAAGTTTATACATGTATATTCCAGGGGTTACTTTGTAACAATAGAAAAATGCAACAAAGTTGACAATTATCTTCCAACTCAGCCATCCTTCTTTCTCCCTATTCTCTTCTTCCTTAATCTTCATGGGGCCTTGAAGGGGAAATGAAAGAAGCACTTGCAAGCCTGCATTTTCTCTTTTATCCTAACAGCCAACTGGGAAGACATTCTCGAAACAGGAGATCTAAGGTATTATGCAAGGTGAAAAAAGGTAAATGCTTCCCAAAGACTCTCTGCTGGGGAAGAGGCCCTGGAAGGACCAGTGCTTCTGTGATGAGCATCCAGTCTGGCAGCTGTCTCCCTAATGACAGAAGCACATTTACTATTGTCTAGTGGGTGACGAACAGCAGAACTTACCAGAAAACACAGCACGGATTTCCTCTGAGTGTTAGTGGCCAATTTCCCTCTGGGAGGTGAAATTACTGGAACTGATAAGCCAATATTAAGGGACTAAAAAAGCTCCTTAAAAATTCCAAAGACCAATTTGAGCCATCAGACCTGCATCTGAACAAATGGGAAGATGGCAATCTGAAAATTATAATAAGAATGAATTGATTTTGTACCTCTTCTCTGGTTTCATTATGATCTCTGACTGGAGAATGGATTCATTTTATGTCATTTTCTCCGGGGCCTTGGAGAATATTTTCTTTCAGGTCCAGAGCTATGTATGAGCGAAAAGCACAGATGGCCCCATTTCTGCCTCAACCCAGCAGAGACTGTGAATGACTCTGGAGTTGTTTAAACTTGTTTCTTTTCTCCAAGCAATGTGGCTATTCAGCAGCTGCTCACTTTAAGGCTCAGAAAGATTGGGGGAGATAGGAGACAAATCAGTAGAGAGGATATTCCTTAAAGAAAATTCTGTGGGTGGTGTATTATGCTTGATAATAGAATGGAGGATGAGCTACCTAAGCATTTTATTTTAATGTAGGATAATAAGCACAAATAAAATCCTATTTTGTTTTAGGGCATACACTTCACACCTTATAGAAAATGGCTTGATGAAAGCAATAGCAAAATATGTGTACACATAAAAAGACATACATGATCTATGAGAGAGGGAGACAGAGAGAAAGGAGGGGGAGGAGGGGGAGGAGGAGGAAGAGGAGGAGGAGGAGAAGGAGAATTACAAGGTTTAACAAGAGATAAAAGGGTGGAGAGATGGCTCAGCTACATAGTATACTGCTTCGGAAGAGTTTGATGTCTAGCCCCTACTTCCAGCTGCTCATGATTGCCTGTAACTCCAGCTCTAAGACATCAGGTGCCCTCATCAGGATCCTAAGGACACTTGCACTTACATGCACATTCCCATACACAGGAACCCATACGCACATAATTTTTAAAATTAAAGAGAAAATCTAGCAAAAGAATGTGCATGTAGACGTCCATAATGCTAACTTAACAACATCAGAAAAACAAAGCTTTGGATAGGAATCACTTTTGAAACAATCTTAAAAAATACATTTGCAAGCTGCTTGTTTGTTAAGTTACCTAGAATAACTTCACTCCCAGGCATTTTTAAGTAGACCAGGTAGCTGTAGCTCTTGGGGACCCTTTGACCCCCACTTCTTTGTCCTTGGCCCTGCTATTTTCCCCACTGTAAATGTTCCTCCAAGCTCCTGATCATAGGTATTTCAAAGTTTTTCTTTCTAAAGCTGCCTCTCTCCACCCTCCTCTAATCTTTACCCCTCGTTTCTTCCCTTTGATTTCTCTTATGATCTTGTTTAGGAGAACAGTCACTCTGGCTGTGTAGTTCCATTCCAGGGCATCTCTCTTTTCCCATCAGATCACATTTTCAGTATTACTACTTGTTCAGTTCTCTCTCTCTTTTATAGACTGTAAATCCTCCAAAGTGAGCAAAAAGATGCCATTCTTGCTTGTCAGGAAAGTTCAAGGGCCACAAACAGTGCTTTTTGTTTTTTTTGTTGTTGTTGTCGTTTTTTTGTTTTTCAAGACAGGGTTTCTCTGTGTAGTTTTGGAGCCTATCCTGGCACTCACTCTGGAGACCAGGCTGGCCTCAAACTCACAGCGATCTGCCTGCCTCTGCTTCCCGAGTGCTGGGATTAAAGGCATGTGCCACCAACACCCAGCCAAACAGTGCTTAGCATGCCTGTGTTCACCAAATATTTTGTAAAATGATGCTACTAGATTTTCTACCTTCTTAAGTCAGAGGCTCTTTCTTACTTATTTCCACATCCATGCACAATAAAAGGTCCTCAACAAATACTTATTAGTTGAATTTTTAAGTACAGAAAAATAAGAATAGCTTTTCACTTTCATCAATCTTTTAGTTACTGTGAAGAAAAACTATGACAAGGGCAAATTATAAGAAAGCATTTAATTGGGGCTTATTTGCAGTTTCAGAGTACTAGTCCATGATTGTCATGGTGGGTAATGTGGCAGTAGACAGTCAGACATGGTGCTGGAGCAGTAGCTGAGAGCATACATCCTGATGTGTGGGCATGAGAAAGGAAGGAGCCACTTGGCCTTGGCATGGGCTTTCAAAACTTCAAAGCCTGACCCCAGTGGCACAACTCTTCCAACAAGGCCACATCTCCTAATGCTTCCCAAACAGTTCTATTAGTTGTAGTCCAAATTTTCATATACATAAGTTTATAGGGGCCATTCTCTTTCAAAACACAACTAAAAATTGGGCTTGTTAACTCATTATTCATTATGTTATTCATTATGTGCTCAAGAATTCAGGCTAAGTAAAGTTTTGCTCTGACCACATAAGGGGCCAGGGGAATATTAAAATGAGTGGTCAGAAGAGCCTGGCTGTGAGCTTCAGGTCTTCCTGGTCATTGAGCAAGTCTAACTCAAAAGCTCAGAGGAGTTACACAAGGACTGATGATCAAGTATCTTTAGGGTAGCAGGTCATTGGTGTTATCATAAGGTCAGGCCAGGTTCCTCACACATGCCTAGCAAATAAGAAATCCTAGTCATTGGCCAGCAGCATTGTAACTAATATTAAGACTATGTGTTATTTGGGGGCCCTAACGTGGTTGCAGAACCCAGGCAGCTGGTGGAAAGAGTTATCATTACACCATTGTCACTATGTCCACTGGAAGCTCACATGTGCCCTGATCCCAATGACTTTGGGGAACAGGGTGGTTGTGAGCAAGGAGTCTGTGACTATTGGCCAGTTGATCCTAGCAAAACTCTTGTTCCATAACAACTTATTCTTTAGAGAGCAAAACTCCTCTTCCCAACTCACTTTAATGAAACCACTCTGAATAGCTTTTAAATACATACAGCTGGTGGGTGTTTTAGATCCCTTGTCCTGTTCTCAGGGTGTTCTGACAATGATGAAGATGTATACTGATGAGATGCAAGTGAAGGGCTACTAAATGAGGGGTCTTTCCTTGACCTAGTGTGTCCACATCTCAGTCTATCTTAGATCCTTCTTTGAGAGGTAAACATTGCTATTTCCCAGCCTCAGGTGTCCCACCCTTCCTGTCACTTCCTTGACTCAGTTCAGGATCTCTGAAATTGGGTCTGCCATCATTCTGAGATGAGGGAATGTACACAGTGGATTACCGTCATCCATTTGCCTGTTTGCCTCTTCTATTTGGAGGTAGGAGAGTCACCTGTTCATTAATGCCACAATGGGGCATGGCACAGAGAAAATTCTGAGTATTGTGATCATTCTGGCTCCAGTGATGATTGATGGTACTACGCCTTTTATGGGCCTATTTTTGCATTTTTGATCAACCAAATATGATTTGTTGATATAAGGCTAGTAGTGTATCTCTTTTTCATTTTGAAGTCTTTTTTGTGTATGGGTTTTTAAATCCATTTCTCTGTTACTTTTGCATTTTTGTCAATTATTCATTTTCTTTTAAAAAGGAAACAGTAAGATTATGAAAGTGATACAGGGTCATTCTTCCTAACCCACCTCTGCTCCAGCCCATTTCTAAACGATCTCTATGACAAAGTTGGTTCTGACAGAATCAAAATTTTAGACTTTTAGAAGTTCAGACAGACATTTATCAAGATATTTCCATAGTCAAAAAAGAAGTGGAAGTATTTTGAACATACTTTGGAAAGTGTTTGTTTGCTATTGAGACAGGGTTTCTCTGTGGAAATCTGCCTGCCTCTGCTTCTGGAATGCTGGGATTAAAGGCATGTGTCATTATACCCAGATATTCATTATTTTTTATTTTCTCTCCCAAACCTATGTATCTTTTTTCCTTATTGTAAATTTGTATCTTTTTCTAATCACATGAGTCTCATGTGTTCGCTAACAGCTGCGGTTTTGGCCGCTATGTAAATGAGGAAGCTGCTCTTAAAAGGAGTCTCTGCATGTCTCTTAATGCCTGGGAAACAGAGCTCACCCAAGAAAATGCTGTTATCAAGGAACTGTGTTTGGCTCTGTTCTTTTCATTTCTAAAATCCCTTTTTAAGTTTTTGTGAAGTTTTTATGTGGAAGTTCGTAAAACCACGTGGGTACCATATGTAACAATAACTCTTTCCGCCAGCCTCAAATAACATACAGAGTCTTATATTCTGGCCAACAGTCACAGACTTCTTGCTCACAACCATCCTGTCCCCCAAAGTCATTGGGATCAGGGCACATGTGAGCTTCCAGTGGACATAATGGCAATGGAGAGGTTCTTCGGAATAACTAGATCTCCCAAATGCTTTCAGAGTTTCACACACCCAGTGTAAGAGCAGGCTCCTTTGCTTGATACCAAAGAGATATTTTGTCCAAATGTGTACCCAAAAAGGAACCATGAGCAGAAAAGCACAGCCATGAGGTCCTGGGCAGTGGATCCCAGGTACTAATCAATGTAATTTATTCTGGGAGCTGGAAAAAGTCTGAGCTTATTCAGTTTACATCTCCAATGTGTGGTGACAAATCAGAACCTTGCACCCAGGTAGGCCATGTCCTGTTATATTTCTACCCAGGTGCACTGCCCATTTCCATATTCATGATGTGGGACCTACAAATGGCAGCAGTGGGAATAGTGGCCCTCAAGACACACATACCTTTTGCCTCCCTGGGAATGAAGAGGTACTGAAGCACCCCTCAAACATGTCAATCAAATAAAGATAGTACAACCTTCAACCCAGATGAGACCAAGGACACTCCTCCCATACTTGATGACAGAGGGAGGGGGACCCCTGAAAGCTGTATTTAATAACTAGAGTAGAAGGTGTGAGAAATGCCTCCCCCAGAGAATAAGTAAAGAAATCAAAAAACATGGGAAACAATAACCCATTTGCTCTCCTAATTTGCAGTTCCTCTTCACTGCACCTAATTTGAAAAAAAAATGCATAGAATTTCTGAAGTTCAGTGACCAGTCATCTATCACTCAGTCCCAGAAACTGTTTTGTACACACACACACATACGCACACACACACACACACACACACACACACACACACACACACACAGAGAGAGAGAGAGAGAGAGAGAGAGAGAGAGAGAGAGAGAGAGAGAGAGAGAGAGAGAGAGAGAGAGAGAGAGAGAGAGAGAGAGAGAGAGAGAGAGTCTAAAGCACTATGCACTGTGTGTATTGTGTGTTGCTGTCATGCTATCCTCAGCCTTCAAGAATCCAAGAAGATTGCAAACACTTCAACAGAAACTGGCTACTCCTCCCTGTGTTTGCTTCCTTCTTCTCTCTTCTTGCTTTCCTGATACATTTTTCCTTACTTCCCCTATCTTAAGAGTAAAGAAATTCATCTCTCTATTTGGTAAATTATACAGACCAAAGAAGGTAATAAACAGTCCCTAGAAATCATTCTGTGACCCATCATAGCATATTGAGGACATTGAGGCTGAGAAACCATAATTATTTATTGAAGTGTCAGCCACAGGATCCTAGGCCACTTGTCTCCTCTGTCAGTATTCTTTTCAGCTAACGGATGGCAGAGCAAATGCAGGAGAAATTAATTTAGGAAATAAATGATGGAGTCAACAACTTCTTTATTATTTGTTTTTAGTCAACAACTTCTTAACCCATTGGTTTTTTGGAAGGGTATAGATGATGATGATATGAGGAGGAGGAAAATGGACTCTAAATGAAACCTACCTTTAGTTTGGGGTGATAAACTGTACTGTCAAAGAAAATAGTTCTGTTCAAATGTTGACTTGCTTTAAATGTCAAAACAAAATAAAATTTACCAAACTTAATTAAGATTAAACATGTTTTGCTCTGTCACATGAGAATCCCACATATCTCTCCAAAAATAGTAACCCACTTAAGATCAATGGAGTACAAGATGAAATGAGAGGAGAAGAAAGCTTGGGAGTTGATTATAGTTAGTAAGTCCATGCATGATGTATGCGGGTGGGGTGGGGGCAGATAGAGACTGACAGAGACAGAGAGGCTGAAGCCAGAAGCTAATGATCAAACCTGACAGCTAACTGAGAATTTTCATTTGTCCATCATCCTTTGGCTGCATTTTGGATCACTACTCAATTCCCTGGTCTCTACACTGGAAACCAGAAATCAACAAAACTGGACCTAATGTGATTGGCTTGCAATTACAGTTGTAACAACACTGAGACAGGGGCACTTGTTGAAAACTTTATAAATAGCCCAAGATGAAAAACAAAAAAAAAAACCTGTCCATCACACCTAAGACAGTTACAGCCACCCTTCTTTGCTGACCCCAGTACATTCCAACTTAAGCCCCAATCTCTTAATTTCCTGTACGTGTGCAAATGACCTAAATGGGATTTTAGAACTGTGAAGGAACTTTTAAAACACAGTTAAAATACATTCAAAGGAACTCTGTCTTAATTATCTAAATGGCTCGAACTGCTACACCAGTAAGGAAGAGCTTTTATTAAATGCCAAATCTTTTTTTAAAGCAACATCAGAGAGACACAGTCTCAATGTGCTGTGACCATGCCAGCAAAACAAAGTGGCAATTTGGGCAATTGTCCACATAATTCAGACCAAAGAAACCTGCCATCACCAGGATTCCATTAACAAGAGATTCTGAACAACTTAGCTCATTAGGCATCAGATTTGGGCAGGGAATGAGCCAGAAATGAGTTCCCATGAGCCATTATCGAAAAGCCGAATATAGTCAAGCAAGCCTTTGTTTGCCAGAATTCAACTGGTGGTTATAATAATTAAATGACCAACATTTAAAAAAAAGCAATGGTCTGCTTGCACAATTCCATACTTTTATTTGGGTTAGTCTTCACAACCAATGTGTGGAAAAGTGTATATACTCTCTACTGAGTCTGCTTCTGTTTAGGGAGAAAAATACCACTGTGCTGTCAAGGCTCTGGCCCTCACCTTCTGCACCATCCATTCAGATTGCTGCTGTTTGATCAGATCCATCATGTGGAAACTGTCTTCTTATTCTACTAAGGGAAATAAATTGACTGCACCCGGGTTGAGTCATTCATGTAGAATAAACACCGTCTCAGTTGTCTACGGGTGAAATGTAGATTAAAGAGAGTAATGCAGGTAGATAATGGGATCCCAAGCTTGGAGGTTGGGGAGGGGAGAGAAGGGGGAGAAGATGAGTCTCTACCCAGGAAACCTCACAGTTCTCCACTTCCCCATGCTTGAGTGTCCCTCAGAGGAGGCATTTTTGAGGAAGAAAGCAACTTAAACTGAGAGAGAAAATCACCTTCCCCAAACAACTGTGGTAAATAGTATGCTGAGAGTCATCCTATGTGTATGCATGCTTAGATGAGAAGTTGAGTGAGAATTACCATGTCAATTGTTTTGTAAGACAATTAGGCAATACTAAGAGGCAAGCCAGGAAAAGAGAAATCTCTATTTTCCTCCTCATTATTGCATTTGCAAAATATAAACGCCATCTATCTGTGTGCCAGCAGTTAGAACATTTTTTCCTAACAGTAACCTCATCCTCTAGGTACTAACTACTCAATTTAAAGATCCATTTCTACATGAAAGGGGAAAGTGGCTGCCTGCTGTAGCTGGCCACACAGAAGAGACAGCCAAGGCACTATAAATCAGAGCTGTCCTCATCCCCCTTGTCCTTTTGACTAAGGAGATCTTCAAGAATTGGACAGGCCTGGACAAAGGGTATGAACTAGCTTGGAAGCCTTATATAGCCTTGTACTGGTTTAGTCATAAAGAACTTTCATATACCCTGCCTTTGTGTATAGCTATGTCCATGACCATGGAGAGTAAGCTAGCCCAGGAAGCTGTTCCACAGTCAGTGGCAATGGCAGTAGAGTTCGGAGGGACAGTAGAGCCATTGCTAAGAGTAGCTTACTTACCTAGAGGTCTGTGTCTCTCCTGCCTCCAGTTTTCCCAAGGAATATCAGTGTTGGGCTTAAGCTGCTGCCAGGAGTACAGTGCTGACCCAGGAGTCCAGACTCTGATGTTCTAGACTGGGAAGCCTACCTATCTTGTCTGTTTTAGATCTATTACCTACAAAACAAGAATGACAGCAGTGTCCACCTCCCCAGCAGCACAGAGACCTGTGAGGGCACTGAAATAACATGCAAGAAGTCTTCATATGCATCCAGGGTTACAGACAGGAGTGCTATACAAAAAGGCAAAGGCCCTGAGTTCATTGTTTATTGGTATTGCTATGCTCATGTCCCCAGTTTTGTGTATGTCAGAATGCCAGTGTCTCCCATGTCTGTCCACTTTTTTCATCCATTCCATGTCCTAATCTGAGCATCATATTTCTGGGTTTCACAGACAGACAGACATACCAGCTGAAGATATCAGAGCCAAAGCTGCAAGAAACTCAGCACACTGGAAAAATGTATGTCAATGTGACTGTGAAAGAAAGGGGTGTCCATGTGTGTCTCTGTGAGCACAGCCATTCACATACATACATACTAACAGTATCAGAGAAGTTAAGATGAGAACTCAGACTTCAACAAGTGAGTAACTACCACCATGTTCAAACACACTGACTCCTCTTATCCAAGACAGTATGAATAGACCACATTTCTACCATGCATGAAAACCCAGGATAAAGTTTAATTTATAAATTAGGCACAAAAAGAAACTGTCAGTAACTAATAATTGAATAGAACAACCACAATAATATACTATAACAAAAATTACATGATTATGCTTACTCATTCTCCTACCTTATCTAACCATCTTATATACTGGACTGTATTTTCAAATCAGGAAGTGAAAGCATGAATAAAGGGCACTGCTGTGTCCAGATGTTTAAAGAAAACTTCTACCATATTAGTGTACTTTTTATTTAATTTTTTTATTTAATCTTCTAGCTGTGATACCATATGGAAAGGCCTGACTGCTCTGGGAAGAGTTTCAAAATACAGAAAGGGTTGGAGAGAGTTGAATGCTTTCCTCTTTCACTTTACTTTTTGATATAGCCTTTCACTGAACCTGGAGCTCAGTGGTTTGGCTATGCTCGTAGGAGAGCAAGCTCCAGGGATCCACCTGTCTCCATGCTCTAGTCTTAGGGTTACAGGTGCCTGCTACTGCATCACCCACTCCCACACAGATACTCTATAACATAGGTGCTAGGATTTAAAGTCTGGTCCTCCTGTGGAACCATCTTCTTAACAGCATTGGAAAAAAAAAGACTAACAGTGTTTTACATGACAAAACAAAGGACAAAGGGGAAAGAATAGATATCTTTGAAAAGAGACAAAGTGGAAAGTTGGGGGCACATCCAACAAAATGGGTGACTGTAGTAAAACCTAACATTGGAATGTGGGGGATAGGGAGCTGTAAGGCTATGTAGGCAAATAGAATTTTATCAAAGATGACATGGTAGATGGCAATTTGGGGCACTCATCTACAAAGGTCCAAGTGGAACTCTCCTTTCCACAGCCTCACCTGGCCAGATTTTGTACCTGTACACTGGGATATTTCCAGATGTTTCCTGAGTGCTAGATTTGCCAGGCCAAGGGGCAGCGGGGGAGAGGGAGAGAAAGAGAGAGAGAGAGAGAGACAGAGAGAGAAAGAGAGAGAGAGAGAGAAGGACTGAAAGCCATCCAGGAGAATGCTGAAGAACTAGTGACACCGTAAATGTGTACTGGGTGTGGCTCGGTGGAGAAAGTGCTTCCCATGCAAGTATGAGTCAATCCCAGCACCTCCACAAAACCAAGTGATAATGCTTCATACGCCTAACTCCAATCTTTGGAGATAGGTGAAGCCCTAGAGTTTGCTGGTCAGCTAGCCAGGTTAGCCAAATGGACGAGCCCCAGGTTCAATAAAAAAAAGACTTGTGTCAAAAAGGAGTGGTGGGGAATAGAGGAAGATAACCAGCATCCACCTCTGGTCTCCACAAGCATGAACACTACACACATGCATCCCTCACAAAATGCACATCCATAAACAAGTATGCATGCATATATCACCCCAAAAGTAATAAATACATTTTTTGAAGACCATCAGGTAGGGACATGGCTGATTCATGGCAGCTGTCCTCACTGCATAAAGAATATCTCAACGTTGATAGGTCTGTTTCTGAGTCACTGAGATACAGGAAACATAAAAGGAGTTATACATAGGCCCTGTGGGACACATCAATAATCTCAGCATTCAGGGGGATTGAGGCACAAGGACATAAGTTCTGGGGCAGCCTGGAAAACCTGGAGTGACAGACAAAGGTCTGATGTTAGGTGCTGGGAAGAAGAATAAACAGAAATCTTGGAGAAGAGAGCACTAGTTTGTGTTAGAGGGTTGCCAGGGACAACAAATGCACATGCGTGCATACACTTCCCAGGCATCCATTGAAAGTACTTTTAAACTACACTTGGGAACAATCTTCAGCCTGGATTACAATCTAGGCAGAGTGAAGATGACAATTAAAACTTTATTTTTTTTAAACCCACAAACAGTGTTTTGGGTCTTTCCAGAAAGTTGCTGGGTACTTCAAAAGAGCTCATTTTTTCTATCTCCCCCATGGCAGTCTAGAAATATCTGTCATTCTTGTCCCTGGGCTACAACAGTGTTCTAATAAGAAACAAGGGAGAAGATGAATCTCTCCCCAGACTCTCATATGGGGAAGCCAGGGGAGCCTGATTGATAAAGAATAGAAGATAACCAGAGTGGTGTGAGCCTTGTGCCATCGATTTCACATCTGTCTCAAAAACATTACTCATTGGAATGGAGTCAGCCCTCAGGAAGAAAGGGGAGAGAAGTTTCCTTCCACTGGGGAGGGCGATGATCTTCAGGGCCCAACTCATGCCAGCCAGTGGGGGTGAGCAGAAGGACTCGGGGTGGGGGGGGGGAATGGATTACTTCCTTGGCTCACTTCCAGGCTCCAGTAATTTTCTGAGTGAAAATGTCAAAGGTTTTGAATTAGCACCTGGAAAGCTCTGCAAATTGTAAAGTACTGAATGGGCAGTTCCAATGACCACCGGTTTCTCTCAGGCCAGTAAGCAAGGAATAGAAGTGCAAGTGGACGGCTCAGAGTCCAGCTCAGTGGTAGAGAGCTTGCCTAGCATGCATGAGGCTCTGAGTTGCATGCCCAATACTGGGGGAGGGGAGATAAGTGATCATTAGGGTTGCTAGATGGAGGAAATTAAAAGTTGTAGTTGACAGGAAACTAAAAAGTCCCTGGTGACGTTTCTTCTCAAGTATAGACTCTATATGATGGTGCGACATCTCAGTTTAGATGGCATCCTTTATTCTTGGATCCTGTTAAATCACAGCATGAGGAAGTTACCCTCTCTTAACTATCTCTTAGCTCTTTTGTATTCTAGTAAGGAGAAAGCTTCAACTAAGTACCAGCACATCTTCAGTGCCTCTTGGTACTTGGCAAAATTCATGCCAAAGTCTCTGGCAAGAACTTAATCACACTGTCAGGTGTTCATGTTACCAGTTCTTTCAGGAATGTTCTATATTCATTAACAATGATAGTATCAGGTTTCTTGCCTACAACTTTGCAGATATTCAAAACTGGACCATTTGAAAAAAGAAAAATCCTTTAGTATATCTGACATGACTAGCACATAGGTGCAGTTGTTCACAAACATGACTGAAGTTTGGAAAACAAGTGTTGGGCCCAGGACAGGAAATCAGTTGTCCACAGTGATATACTGTCTTCCTTTGAAGGATGATAATCTAGGAAAAAAAAATACTGGCATTCTGAAAAGTCACATAACTTCCTTTTTCTCCTTTTTATTTATCAGTCATCCATCTGCCCATTCACCCACCCATCCACTCATCTACCATCCATCCATCATCCATCCATCCGCCCACCCATCTACCCATCTATCTATCCGCACACCAGTAATATATACATACATACATACACACACACACCCTTTTATGATATTAGAGACTGATCTCAGGGCCTCACCAGGAACTCATGAATTTTAGGCAGTGCTCTCCAGTAAGCTGCATACACAGCCCTTGAAAAATATAGTTTTATTTTGACACAGGGTCTCTCTGCTTTTGGTCTTGCCTCACTCTATAGCCCAGGCAAGTGGTCCTCCTGTCTACCCCCGCCCCCCCTGCCAAGAACCTGGGATTACAAACCTGTGCCCTGAAGCTCAGCCACATGGTTTTTTAAAGTGTGTGTGTGTGTGTGTGTGTGTGTGTGTGTGTGTGTGTGTGTGTGTGTAAGCACACATGAGTGGATGTGGATGGACAAGTATGGGTATTTGTGTGGAAACCACAGGTTGATAAGTCAGTTCTTCACTGTCCACCTTATTTTCTGAGGCAGAGTGTTCTCATTGGAACCCAGAGTTCCCTGATTTGGCTAGGCTCACTACTCACCTTGCTCTGGGTATCCCCTTTCTTTGCCTCCCAGTGTGCTTGTATTTCAGGTGGGAACCATGTCCACCTGCCATTTACATGAGTCCTGGGATACAAACCCATGTCCTCATACTTCTGTGGCAAATGCTTTATCTACTGAGTCATCTCCCCCATTCCAGGTCTCTTCTTAAGTCAAGAATCAGGAACCTGTGAACCAACTGACCGCTCTCACTACTCAATTCTCCAAACCCCTGATGCCTGAACACCACTCCATAGGAGAAAGTAGCTACAAAGTAAGTACAAGATCCTGGCTGCAAGGGGCTTGGTCAATGCCCACCACTGGATGCCTAGCTTGACCAGAATACAAAACAAACAGTGATAGTCCACCCCATGCTGTCTGCCATGCAACACATCCACATGCAGTTGCTTCTTGGTAGATGCGGCAAACACAACTTCATGTGTCTGCCAAGGCCCCAGTGACCTTTCAGATCTCTGAGTTAAAGGGACCATTATTCATCTTTATGTACAGCTTCCTGAGACAGGTCTGTGTGATAAGGCCCAGAGACACTTTGATGAAGTAAATAATTTAGCACCATCCATAATCACTTGCTGTTCCCAAATCCTAATGCCTTCCCAGGAATTGCTTCACCAAACCAATGAAATAATGAATCCCTTATTGATGGCACCAGGGAACTGTAAACTTGATGCAGAAGCTCAACTTTAGCCAAGAGCACATCCATTTTAAACAGGAATGTGAGTGAGGGACATTTCTTACATACAGGTCTGTAATCACAGGCCTATCACACAGTTACATTTCCACCTTAAAATTAAGTATATTGATTATTAGGAAGTTACTATGTGGCAAATGCTGGATTTAGATTTCCCATGTATTATTTTGTTAAGTTTCCAAACAGAACTGCATGCCAGCTGTGGGAAATGCATTGTCCAGAAAAATATTAAAAATAAAAACAGGCACACCTGTGTCAAATATTCTGCAAGGCAGGCAGGTTAACTAATTGTAGGGATCTGAAATGTTACTGGTTGGAAACAAAATTTATGGCTCTATAAGTAGCCATTTATTACCTACCTCTGTGTGTGACCTAACATTCTTGTGACACTAGATAAGTCATCTTGGGATACACACAGACCCCCAACTTCCACTAACCCAAAAGCTGAGAGTGACATCAGGTGACACCTGAAGCCTATGCTAGCTATTCCCTGTTTTTCTCCAACCTAGCTGCCTGGTGTTCCTACCAATAACTCCAGTTTAATGTCTTGATTTATAACTGTCTCAGTTCTGTTATTAGCAAGATTTCATTAAATTATTAACATGTTAGGATATAGTAGCTAAGGTTATCTACATCTGTTTCCAGACCAAGATCACTCATATTTGGTTCCAGAATAAACCATCTTATTCCCTTCAAGGTGAGAGCTGTTGATTTTTTTGACAACTATTAGAGACTATTATACTGAGTTAGAAATCAGTTAAGAGGCTTCTAGAATGTCACCCAAAGACCAAGTAGCAAAGCTGCAACTCATTTAAAAATTATGTGACAAAGGAGAATGTGAAAGAATGAAGGACTAGATGTCAGAGCTAGATGTGGATTTTATTTTTGCCCGACTCTGTTTATAGTCTACTTCTCTGTGAGGACTTGGTTTGACAGCAGGATGGGGCTTCTTCTTGATGTACTTGACTGTCATGTTGGTCTATAACAGTCTCTTCCACTGGTGCCAAACACTTGGCAGAGTATCAGAAGTCCCCAGTGAAGCCCACTTCCTACCTACATATGTGTGTGTGCAGGGGCGGGGTAAGGACCTCGTGGTGCCTTCTGCTCTGTCCAGAATTCAAACAATGATGAATTCCCACAGACATGTGTAAAGCCAGGAGATTGCACACAGAAACTAACCTTGGCCAGCTGTTTTGTGAAGAGAATACCAAGGCACCTGCTAGACAGGCCCCAGTCACAGGAAAAGGATCAGTCTGGCCTATAACCAGTTTAGGTGTCATACTTTCCATGATTTTGGACTTTTCCTAGGTCACAAAGATAAAGAACTCAACATGCCTATGCATTTCCTAACCCAATTTATTAATCACAAAGGGATCTAATAAATATATACAGATTTAAAACAACACAAAGAATAGTAGTGTTATCAGTATGGTGGTATTTGGGGTAGATTTTTCCTTAGGGAACTAAGGGCAAGGGCTTAAAGGGGATACAACAGAGAAACACAGGGGTAAGAAAGAAAGACATCATTTTTTATTTTCTCTCATCTGCAAATCCAGCTTTATATATGGTTACAAATACATGGGATTGGAGAGATGTCTCAGTAGCTAAGAACATGTACATTATTGAAGAGGCTTTAAATCCAGTTCCCAGCACCCACACCAGGCAGCTCACAACCACCTGTATATGCACACACACACTCGCTGAGATACACACCCATACACATACTATATATACATAGATCTATTCATAGATATAGGCAGAAAGAGATCTACTTGGGGCAGTAGAGAAAGAAGGCTAGCAGGATCATAGGAAGAATGATGCAAGGGGTGGCAGGATGAATATGAGCAAAGAACAATGATATCTATGTTTGAAAATACCATAATGAAACCTACTATTTTGTATGCCAACTGAAAAAGTTGATTCTATGAGGAATTCAAGTATACAAGTCAAATCCAAGGAGAGTAGGAGGAACCCCAATTTATAGCCAGTTTGTCAGAAGTATAGGTAATACATACTATATCTTGTAGATGTCTGTTCAAGACCCATTCAAAGAACATTGTAACATTTAACAAGAAGAATCATGATATTATTGATAGCAAAGTATTTTCTTTTGTAGAATATTTGAGATGGCTTTGATGCTGTGGAATATATGCTTTGTCTTTTTCCTGTTTCTTGGAATAAACTCCTAAATCTTTGAAATCTTCAAAGTGGTAGTATATTTTTGATATTAATGAATTATTTGAGCTGGCAGCTCCTAGGAGGCTTTGGGATGAGTCTCATCACAGGAAAGACCAAGCATGATTAGACGGTTGGGACCTTCTGCTCATTGCATTCAGCTATAATGAGTAAGTCAGGAGTAGGAAATCCATGGGCTTGTTAAGCTCTTCAGGGGCTGGTGTTGAATCAGACATCAATGGCCAATGATTTAATCAGTCTTGTCTGTGTAATAAAGCCACTATAAAATCTCTAAAAGGCTCAGAGAGCTCCTGGGAGGTTTCTAGAAAGTAGCCCAGTCAAGCATGAAATTCTACGCCTCATTTTCCCCTTTCTTCACCAGTGTCTTTTGCAAAATCCTTATAACAAACAGCTGATATAAGTAATGTGTTTCTCTGAATCCTGTGAGACACCCAAATGTATGAGTCAAACCCAAGGAGAGAGTAGTGGGAACCCTGATTTACAGCCAGTTGGTCACAATGACACTAGTGTTTGTCAACCTTCTGTTTGTGAGAGGTGTCTGCCTTAGGACAATCCTGTGGGTTTAAGCACACTACCTACTGTTTCTTAGCAGATAGTGTCAGAACTGAACTGAATTAAAGGTCAAACGGCTGATGTCCATGGAAGAATTGATCATATGTTGGTAGAAAGTCACCTCCAAATACTTCTTAGTGACCAAAGATGTACTGTTGAGTGGTAATACAAGAGTACCTTGCATTGTGTTGTTTTTCCACTTTTGAAGTGTCATTAAGAGACAATGGACATGAAATCATCTTGTTCAATGCTATCAACAATATAAGGCAGGGAAAAGATCAGTGGGGACATTGTTTTGTTTTGGTTTGGTTAAACTTGAGCTGGGAACCGTGGGAAACAATGAGGCAGAAGCTGAAAACTCAGTTTTCTTCCAGCTTCAACACTCACCAGCATGGTAATCTTGGGTAATCTTGGGTAACTATCAGAGGCCCAGATCCCATGCTAATACAACTGCAATCACAAAGCCTACCCTGACCACCTTCTGAGCCTTACATTACAGGTCTATTATGGTTTGCCACCAAACCCATGGGTGCAAGCCCTACCCCTCATTGTGTCTATATTGAAGGAAATAAATACGATGAAATGAGGTTATGACTTTGGACATTGTAAGAACAGAAAGATTTCTCTGTTATGGAATATTAGTTGAAGGTGTTTTACATTTGTTTATGCTGCAGAACATTTGTTTAGTGATGCAAAGATGTGTTGCATTCTTTTATGTTGCATTTGTTTAACTCTGTGAAGCTGTGTTACTTTGCCTGTCTGAAACACCTGATTGTTCTAATAAAGAGCTAAACAGCCAATAGCTAGGCAGGAGAAAGGATAAGTGGGACTGGCAGGCAGAGAGAATAAATGAGAGGAGAAATCTGGGAAGAGAGATCAGGGAGTGAAGGGATAAGGAGAGGAGGACTCCAAGGGCCAGCCACCCAGCTACAGCTACACAGCAAGCTGTAAGAAGTAAAGAAAGATATATAGAAAGGTAAAAGCCCAAAGGCAAAAGACAGATGTAATAATTTAAGAAGAGTTGGCAAGAAATAAGCCAAGTTAAGGATGGGCATTCCTAAGGGGGAAAAAAAAAAAACGAGTCTCCATGTATTTATTTGGGAGCTTGGTGGTGGAAAAGAGCTAAGAATAAAAGTAAAAACCAACCAACTCTCTCTCTCACTCTCTCTCTCTCTTTCTCTCTATCTTTTCCTTTTCCTCTTCCTCTCTCTCCTCTACCCATGTGTTATCTTCCAGAGGAATGACAAATGAGGACACTGTGAAAATGGCCATCTAAAAACAGGAAGACCACACCAGAAACCACTCTGGTGGTATATGGACTATGAACCCCGAGTTTCCGCAATCATGAGAAAATATTTTTTTCTTGTTTAAGATGCTCTATCTGTAGTATTTCCTGTGGCAATTCAAGGTGACTACCACATGATCTAGAGTGAAGAGGCTTGAGAAGATCTATCACATGAACACAGTATTCCAAATCCTTCAAATCTTCTGTGACTACCTGGCACATCTGAAGGGGGACACTTGTGCCTGAATTAAAAGGAAGGGATGACTGTTAGGGAGAAAGTGGAGAAATAAGGAGGCGACATTTAGATTCCTCCTTTGGAACTTAGTGGGAAGAAGTCAAAATCCCTCCCATAAACAGGAAAATTACCAACTGGGGACATATTTCAAAGTAGCACCTACAGTAGATCACATGAGGTTGATTTGTTACTGGGGAGAAAAGGATTAGTCCAAATTTAATAGTTCCTCCCACAGGATGCTCCCTGGTTCTGATAGTCATGCACAGACAGAGCCTTCAGGCTTTCTGGCATGTGATTCTCTGGCAGGGTGTGATGTGAGAACTAGCTGCATTATATCAGAAGTGTCCTGTTCACCTAGCACACACTGATTCCATACAAGGAGGGGAATCCAAGGTATAGAAGAAGCATCATGACATCAAGGATATCTGGTAAAGCTGAGAGTAGGTTGAGTCAAAGCATCTATATTCCCTCATCATCTCTGTTCCTGGTTCTAGCATATGTTAATGTCCATGGTAGGTGTTTCCTCAGGGCAGCACAAATATTGCAGAGATGAAGACATTGTGGTCAGATTGTATTCAAATTCTATCTTATTGGCTTAGAAATTGTATGACTCTTGAGAAGTCATGGAGTCCTTCAGAATCACAGGTGTCCCAGGCTTTTTCTTTGGGGCCACCAGCCAGCCCCCAAATCATGACAGGGAGACTTAATAGTTATGAATGCTCAGCATAGATTAACTCTTATTTTAATCTGTTTCTCTTTCTCTATATTTTGCCTCAGGGCTTTTTACCTTTCTTTTCGAATCTCTATTCTGTGTCTGGCTGGTGGCTGCCTGGCTTCTGGCCCTGGATGTGTCCCTCTGTCTCTTGTTCTCTTCCTTTTTTTCCTCTCTTGAGCCTAAATTCCTCCTCCTACTATTATCTCTGTCTGCCAGCCCTGCCTATCCCTCAATCCCTCTCCTGCCTAGCTATTGGCCATTCGGCTTTTTATTAGACCAATCAGGTGCCTTAAGCAGGCATGGTGAAACAAATGCAACACTTATTTACATAATTAAAAAAATCAGCATAAACAAATGTAACACATATTTATATGGTTAACAAAGGCAGCAACAAATGTAATACATCTTTACATAGTTAAAGTTATATTCTGCAGCATAAACAAATGCAACTCTCCTTTACATAGTTAAAGTAATTTCCACAACACCATAAGATAGACTGAATTCCAGGCCATGGAAAGTACACAGAATATACAAAGCCAATCCTTACTCTTGAAGCCTATGCCCTTGGCAGACAATAAATAATAAAACCTCTCTCTTATTCCCACAAAGCTCAAATGTAGATACAGATTCACAGCACAGGACCGCCTCTTTCAGTGTACTCACTCTGCTCACTCTGGCCCAAGAGAAAAAAATCAATATGCCTTCCAGGGTACTAGTTGATGTCTAAGTCCCTCCACATTCAAATGTCCCCAGACTCTGTGATGCTAATGGAGTAATCTTATAATATAAATGGAGTACAAGCCTGGGGAAAATGGAGAAAATACGAGGGTAAGGAGGACTGGAGGGCTAAAATACACAGGCAAATATGAAAGATGACAAAGTAAATCCCTGTTTCTAGAAGGCGGTAAATCAAATCCGTCGTGCTTCCTCGTACTCACTGGGAGAGAAGCAAGTGCCTGCATGGAGAGGGCATGAGACTCAGAATGCTATTGGAACCTACATGCAGTCCTTCAACCAATCTATACTCACCCAGATCTCCTGCATGCGGGTCACTGTGCTGGGCCTGTCAACATGACACAAACAAAGCAAAGTGCATACAGTGGAAGTCTGTGGGTGGGGGAGAACAGATTTGTGATGATAAACCCTCAAGAGCCACGTCTGGAGGGTGGAGCAAAAGCTAGGGCAGGCTGGCTCTGATTTGTAGCACTTGTCAATTTCTCTGGTGTAAACAGTCCTATTACTGCCCATTTTTAGCTGCTAATAAAAAGCCACTGAACTTTTAAGTTGAGTTGCCAAGATGTGAACACAGCTGGTTCTTGAGCTAAAGCTTATACACCACTCTGGGGTGTGAGGGGGAAGCATGAGGCTACTAAGAACTGCTAAGTAGCTTCTATGTACCACTCACCCTAGGTATTTTGCATATTCCTTCCATATATATTCCTGCAATTAAACAATGGCTCTTCAGATTCTACGCCATCTGCCTTTCTAAGCACACATGAATGTATTAGCAATATCAAAGTAGGGCTTGGCTCCAGAAACCAGTAGCCCTGTGAAACATGAAGAATCCCTAACTTATTTCTGTCATAGGCTGGTTGACAGTGCCACATGAATCGGAAAAAATGGCATCAATTGGGTGACCTCTACCCCTTGGCTATTTCACAGATACCTCCATCTTAGGCTGATCTTCCTCCCATAACATCTCCTGCCTTGGTTCCATATACATAACACAGCACATAGAAGGCTGGACTGCACACTGGAGCTGTAGTCACGATCTTGTGTGCATACACATACACTTTAAGAGAGGATCTGACTAAAATCTTGTAGTGAAGAAATGCACAACAGATCCATGCCATTTTCCTGGGGTCTGTCATCTAGTAAATGACTATAGAACACCAGTCCTGTTTATTCAACAATCTCCTTGTTCAACTTCCTCTATAATTCAAAGCCTCTACCAAGAAAAGTGATGGCATGAAGAAAGAAGGAAACAACTCTTCCTGGACCAGGACTGACTTCAAGGTCAACAGGTCAACAAGGCAGCAGCACTGTGCTGACAACGAGGCAGACCATTCTGGCAAAGACCTGATGAGTGCCTTTATATGTTATGGAGGTAAGAACTAAAAACACCGGCTACTTGAAGAAGATAATGTTCTGTGCAAGGGTAGGGAAGCACAGATGAGTGAGATACATCTGTGGCCCTAAGGAACCCACAATTAGCTGGAAAAGACAGACTTGGAGTTACAGCGGAGGGTGACACATCATATCACATGCAAGTCTCTGTTCCTTGGCAGGACTGCAAATGTCCTTAAAAGAAGAGCTGGTTGACCTGGTCTTTCTTGTGGAACCCTTCAGCCAGACTCTTATATGCAGTGTAGTAAAGCATTTTCTCTAAGAGGGTGATCTGCATTGAATCACCATGGGTAACATTGCTCAATAAAATAGCTACCATGGAACTCCACAGAAGAGGTGATAGAGATCACCCTGTTCAACACAGATGATTTTGATCAAGTACTGCATATTCATACCACCATCCAGTGTTTGAAACATTTTTTAATTGCTTCTATTTTTCAGGGAAACTACTACTACTGGGTGAAAAAAAATCAAAGGTGTCTGCACACACAGAATGCAATGTATGAGCCTTCCCTGGGAAAACCACCTTTCTCCATCATGGTATCTCCCCTGTCAGGTAAGAAACCAGCCAGTATTTAATGAGAAACTACTAAGGACTATCCTATGCCAGAAATCAAAGGCAATACACCAATGTCTCTTCTAGATTCTGTCTCCTCTAGTCAATGTGTTCTTTCTTACATTCAGGTGAAAATACCAATCATCCATTTCCATATAACCATGGAGTTCTCACAAATGGTGCAGCAGAAGTGACGGGCTCTAATCCCTGTGCTCTGAAGACAGAATCTTAAGAGGGATTAGGAAGTGGGTGGAGGAAGGAAAGAGGGTTAAGGAAATAACCCTGCCAGGGCTCAAGGCTGAATACATATTCTTACCATACCCACAGCAAGGAGACAATGTCCTCCCAAGGGAGTTTACTGCATTCATTATCAAGATGGAAAAAAAACCATAAAATACATCTACCAGAACCTACAGGATTCTGCATATATGTTTCCTAAAAAATGAAGGGACTCCTGCCCCTGTACAAATCCTGTTCCTCTGTAGCAATTGTGGCTTGTATTCCAGACCATTCTAGACAGCTGACACACCTGCTCCAAGTCTCTCATGCAAATAAGCATCTCCTCCTTGTGAATCCCTTTAATCCATAATTGCATAGCCAATATCCCTCCACACTGTCCCGCAGGCAGCTTTGTGGGAAAGCTTCCGTTCACATCCACAACTAATAGAAAGTTAGTGGCTTAAACCCTACTAAGTCCATGGCTGAAAGAACCTTTAAGAAGGTTATGATGATAGCTTAGTAACAGCAGAAATGCTCCCTTTCGACCTCTGTGCAGAACGCAGGGTACATTTCTCCCACAATGGTACAAACAATGTAGAGATGTGTTTCTGAGCTCCCCAGGAGCAAAAATGTGGGCTTAAGCAGTGCTTCTCAACCTTCCTAATGCTGTGACTCTTTAATGCAGTTCCTCACGCTGTGGTGAACACCCCAACCATAAAGTTATTTTCATTGCTACTTTATAAATGTAATTTTTCTACTGTTATGAATCATAATGTAAATATCTGATATGCAGGATTTCTGATATGCAACCCCTATGAAAAGGCCATTCAACTCCCCAAGGGGTCCCGAGAAACACTGGGCTAAGGGCTCTGAGAAGAAAAATGATAACAACTAACACATCAGTGAGTGTCAGGCATTACCCCAAGTATTCTATGCATACTAACTCTATGGCCACACTAAGATAGTTACACAAAATGGGTTAGAGTGACTATTACTGTTGCCCATTTCATGGGCAAGGCTTTGAGACTCAGTAAGGTTGAATGACTTTCCCATGTCACAGTGCACTGTAGATGGTGGAGCAATGATTTTAGACTGCTCTAGTAGCACCCCTTAGGAGGTTGGACTACGCCCACTCTTCATCCATGTACCACCTCCCCATCTGTGCCTAAATTGTGGGTCTGGTCGATTAGCTTTGTGAACTTCAGCAAGTTACTAAACTTCTCTGGGCCTCCGTTTCCTCATCTGAAAAGAAGCTGATTCCTATACTGTAGGATGGCTGTAAAAGCCACATGCAATTAAATGCCCTTAAAGGTACTTAGGAACTGGGAAGCTCACCATTCTGGAGACATTAGTGGCAGGAGTGTGGGAGCTATGCCTCAAAATCACAGCATGCCCAATGTTGAGGAACTCTGTTCTAATCCAAAACAAGTAAATGGACCTGGCCCAGTTCCTGTCCTGTTGAAGGCTGCTAGTAGAGAATCATAAAAATCTAGACTGGTCCATAAGCTGAGTCTAGGACCCTAGATATTCCCCCTGCAGCTATGGGTTTCAGCACTGCCTCTGCAGTTAAATAACTGAGATATTGGTTGTGTATTCTATCTTAGCCTCTGTTTTCTTCTCTGTCTGACTGGAATGACAGTAGCCAAATGGCAGGGTTGTGAAGACAGGAATTAAGATGTGAATAAGATTTAATGTTGTAGCTGGCATTTCTTTACAGTCACTAACCTTCCTAGTTTATTTAAAAGTAAATACGCATAATTGAAGGTCTTGAAGGTTGAGTTGATTGCCACTGAGAAGGTGGCTGGGGCTCTGACTCTCCCCAGCCCTTTCTTCCCTGGAAGCCTTCTGCTGTTACAAAGATCTTTCTTATGAGTTTCACAGAAGAGACCACATAGGATTGTCTGAAACCAACTGCTTTAATGAATTACATTAAGGCGGCAATGATATCATTAATTCATGAAATAGGATGCAATTAAAGATTAAGAAAATAGGGAACAGGAATAGGTTAGTCTGTTGCCTCCTCCCACTTCCTGTCCACATCCCCTCCAACCTTTGCTTCCTGATGTAATCCTGAAACATCTGCCCCAAGACAGCCCCCATCCACACTTTCTCTCAGCTGTGACAGCCCAGTTTAAAGCATCCATACTGCTTACTTTCCCAGGCCGTTCTCAAAGCATCATCAAGAATTTCAAAGGAAGCAAATATAGCTTTAGCTACATTGTACAAGGAAGAAAGAGAAGCAGCCTGGGAAGCAAGTGTGTGAGGGTACATGGCCAATGGCATCTGTGTGTGTGTAGATGGAAACTGTGTCCTTGGGGTCGGAGGCAGCCAGGGAAAACTGTGGATAACTTCTGCAACAAGTAAATATTGTGAATCTGTTGTGATTACTGTAGACCCTGAGACTATAGAGTTCTTGTTGTGTATGCTGGCACATGCCCACAATCCCAGCACTCAGAAGGCTAAGGCAGGAGGATCACAAGGTCCAGGCAAGCCTGAACTACAGAAATCTAATTCCAACAACAATAAAAATAATTCTTAACACATGGACCAAGCCTCTGGTTCAGTGAATAAGACAAATCCTCATGAACTAGTCACTAACAGGCGTATTCATTCATTCAAGCAAGTGGGACTAGCTGGAGCATTTGCAGACAGATTTTCCTCTGTTGGCTGTGTTGCTCTGGAAAACTCTTTAAAACTCTGGTCTCTTGTCTAAGTGATGAAACAATTGCTGCCTCATGAATTAATGAAATGGGAAGATTTTATTCATATAACACAAACCACTGTTATTACCATCAATGATTGCCTACTATGTACAAAGCAACATAGCCAGCAAGGGAGATGAAAGTTTATTTGTGAAAAGCTATCCTAAAAGAATCACTAGCTACACCCTCATAAAAAAGCTTTGATTAGAGAGCAAGTACCAGAGTAATGATACTGAAACTGACAGTTCTAATTTCCTCAGATGGAAGCTGCCCAGTGCTGGGGGGAGAGGCCAGGCTACAAGGTTGAGCCCCTTGGGTTTGTGATCAGGTCTGCATCAAGCTAGCTCTGCGACCTTGAGCAACTGAATGTGCCTCTCTGTGCCTCTGACTTTTCATCTGTAAAATTAGGGGGTTGGATTCAATTATCTATACGGCTCCTCCCCACCTGACAAGCTGTGATCTATGATCTGTGAGGGGCTTGTGGAAGCTCATGAATAAAGGCACAGACTTAGGAAATAGGAATATGCAAGAGAAAGAAAGCGGGAGAGTAATAAAGGGCTGACATTTATTGAGCGCACACTTTGGGCCCTGTCTTAAGTACTTTATATGTATTAACTCATTACATTCTCACATCCTAGAAAGCTGAAAAACAATCAGTCCTTTTTCATAGGGGACAACACCGGAGCATGGGGAGGTTACTTAGCAACTTGCTCAAGGTCATACAGTTTGGTAAGGAGTGGGGCCAGAGATGTGAGTCTAACACATGCATATCCAACCACATTATGACATTGCCACTCATGGCTCTACTCCAGTCCCGTGGGAGTTCAAGGTTCCGATAAAAGAGGAGGTCTATCACCCTGGAGCAGATGACCCACATTCTAATCTTAATAACTTCAATAATTTCCCTGCTTCAACTGGACAGCTCAGCATTTCCCGGGTATCACTTTTAACTAGGACAAATTGTAAATCACAATGTGTGGGTGTGATTAGGGGACAAGGCTATAGCTGAACAAACAACACAACTACAGGATGATGTATTTCCCGATGGCTTTTTCTTCTCTGAAACTCTGGGTATCAAAGCTGGGCCATGTCTTTGACATTTGTCTGCTAGATAGACAGACACACTGTTCTGGTAGGGAGGACAAACAGAAAGGGCAATTAGAGAACATTAGAATTTGCTTGTGAAATGTCCCCCATAGACTAGGATATTTACATACAGTGCTCAGCTGGTGGGGCTGTCTTTAGAGGCTTGACCTTTTGCACATGGTGCCTAGCTGTCTGATGTAGGATCTAGGGGTGCTGATTGAGGAATATAGGCTGACTCCCCTACTGGATAAGCTGTCTGCTTCCAAAACTGCTGAGATATAAAACTTCCAAGCTACACATTCCTGCCAGCCATCTCCTCTGCCATGCCTCCCCTAGCTATTATGAGGGACTAAATCTTCTCAAACCACATTTCTACTGTATATTTTGTTACAGAAAAATAAATGAAATGGAGACCATCTACCCAAATTCTTCTCTACCATTTACTGGCTTGGAAACACAAGCCCAAGTAATTTGTGACTTCCTGAAGTACTCTCATTCATTCATTCATTCATTCATTCATTCATTCATTCATTCATTGCATCTCCTAGGTGTTGCTAAAGGCCGGCGGTGGGTGGGATGTAGCACTAGACTAAACAACAACAATTAAAAGTTAAACAAAAAATATAGAGAAAATAGTCTCTTGATGGGTGCTGAAGAGAATTCTAGAATATCCATCTGGAGAACTTCACTTAGTTTGAGGGATTAGAGGATGGACGCCCTCTGTGTTTGAGATGAGCCCTTCAGATGGGGTTACCTGATTAGAAACAAAGCAAAGAGTGAATTCTAAATTGTGTATGGTCTGCCCTTGTTGGGCTTTTGTAGCATAGCGACGGTATTGTATCTCTTGCCATTCAGCATTTTTCTGCAGAGAACAAAGCACATTACAGATACCTTCTTGGTTCACCAGACACCTCTGTGCGAGGCAGGGAGGCAGCCTTATTATTCTCTTTATTATCTCCTATTACTGTTTGCTTCCATTTTTTCTAGGGGTTTTGAATTTGTAAAATAGACGAGGAGTTTTGATGTGACCTGGATTATACAAACACCTGTGTGGATGCCTCTGCTGTTTTGTGCCTCTGAGAGAAGTGACTGCAAGTATGTGTTTCAACCAACTTGGTCATTATATTATTTGAGGTTTTCTTGTTTTCTCCTTTCCTTAGCCTATTTTTAGATTTCTTCTTCCATTTCCTGAGCTCTATTAGAATAAGGTTTTCATTTTAATCACACTCTCTGGGCAGGCCAAATTTAGGCATAATGAAAACAAAAAGTGTTATGCAAAATGAGAGGTTAGAGGAAGCCCAGGCTGCACGTGTACTGCATGCTCAATGCATACTGGCCAAGAACAGTGCACATCTTCCACACAGACCCAGCTTGGGGGCCTGAATCCTCAGCACCTGCTGTTCTCCCCCAAAGCAAGGCAGCCATTAGCACTCTAAGAATATGCTGTTGCTTAAGTAATGCTGCTGTCCCCAATGCCATCAGCAGCCTAATTGCAGATTCAGGCTTTGGGAGTCTAGGCTGGTTGCCCTGGCATCTGCAATGGGCACTGGAGCCTGTGGGGTTCTAGAGTGGGTGGAACTACAGGGACAGTCTTACTACTATGCAAATTCATGCCTTGGGCTTCATTATTCTTATATCCTACCTGCACAGAATTTGATCTGGGATGTTTTAGAAACCACTGCATCCCTGCAAAGGCAATGGGGCCAAAGCTCTGAATGTGAGGTACAGTCAATCCTACATGATTCTGAGTCCTGCAGGAATGGAAAATCCTCTCCTTAAGGAAGAGAAATGTGGGAGATATGAGGTATCTTGTCCTTCTGAATATAGCAGCCTCCTTCAGCAGCATCCAGGAACCATGTGAAAGATGGAAGACTCTCAGACCCCAGTAAGTGCTAACTCAAAACCAGCATCTTAACAAGTTCTTGAGATTCCAGAAGATTTTTACTCATGCCCCAAATAAAGAAATGTTGCTTATCTCCATTCAGAACAACATGTGAAGTCATTGAATCTTATGCATAAACCAGACAGCCATTGGCATCTGGCTGTGTATTTGAAGTTGAACCCATCTATAACTTCTGACTCAAGTCTCCTCATCTGTACCATGAGCCATCATTTCCTTCATAGGAGTTTTATGAATGAGAAGCACTCCTACTGTCAGACATAGGGCCTGATGAGATGACTCTTCACCTGGTGATTTTACTCCTGACTGTATCTCCACAAAGTTCAGAGGGAAAAGGTCATTGCTCTTTTAAAAAGCTACTCCCAAATGCACCTTACTGATGGACTGAAAATAAATAAGTATCAAGACATCTAGAAATGATTGAAACAAATCACTCAGAGCATTTGAATATATTTTTGTCAGTGGTGGCTTTGATGGATAAAGGGCTTTCTTCTAAGAGTGTTAGCTCCTGCAAGTAGACTCCTCACACTCTGTCATCCACTGAAGAAGTTTCTGGAAGAGACTGCTTGCCTTTTGCCATTCACAGCATAACAATGTACCAAAGAAACAGTGTCTTTCTTTGGCTTAGTCCCTGACACAGGAGGGAATAGACAAGTCCAAAGCCCACACTGGCCAGGCATGGGAGTGGAGCATCTCTGTCCTTAAGAGCAGAATATCTTAGCTATTGGGACATCGGAACTCTTTAAACATCTATACACTCTTTCGTGGCTCTCTGTACAAAAACAGACACTTAGTACTCTCTTTGAAAGTCACCTATATTTTGTGGCTGGATCTTAATGACTAGATATAGTGGTTGTGGCAGTGTGTCACTTACAGAGCCAGATAACAGAAGGCTTGAGACTAGGAACAGTTGCTCTGCCATGAACTCAGTCCACACTGCAGAACTAAGGCCATGTGCAGGAGTCACAGTGGAAGCATTTTCTCCATCTCTAGCCAGGCCATATGGCTACAACTTTGACCAAAGGCAAGCCTATGACCCTAGGAAAGCTAATCTGTTCCCAGATACCTTACCCACCAGCACTGAGTGAGGTAGGGTGGGGAAGTTCAAGTGATAAGCCACATAAATTAGGGGCATTTTGTTTTGTAACAGCAGAGGACTCACACATTAGCCTTGAAATCTCATACACACATCTTCTGAGAAGCTCAGCTATGAGGACTAAGCTGAAAAAGAAGCAAAATGTCCCAGACTATGAGATGACAAGGACTCATGAAACCTTCACAGACTTTAAAGCCTGAGAATGCTGAGTTTGATCCTAGCTTTGCTACTGACTGGTTCTGTGACCTTGGATGGATCCCTTAACAGAGCTTCCTTTTAGAATAACAGAGATTGGTATGATGCTACAGACCTAATATAGCACTTCCTGAGTGGAGTCAAAGTTTGGAGCTGTTCCTACAATACTCTCTTCTTTCCCCTTCTCTTGGTTCTACTCTTTTGGACAACACACAACCTTTAACCTCAGCAGACTTACCTTTGAGGCAGATGTTGCCTCACAGAACAGGAGCATTGAGGGAGTGTGGATGTATGGAGAGGAAGAGGTGGAGAGGAAGAGAACTCACCCCTCCTGTTCTCAGGGAAAAGGTTTCGATAGAGGTTGTCCTCTGAGCCTCACTGAACAGGCCTTGGTTTGCCATACTTTGCATCTCCCCTTAAGAATCTACCTCTTAGTTTGACTCTGGAGACATCAAACTTGGCAATTTCTCTAAGGTAGGAGGTCAAACTGAAGAGGGTCTAAACCTAGGACCAGGAGGCTCTCACTTCCCCTGTGAGTTCAGATCGATGAGGATCAATCCTCCTGCCCTAGGAGGGCTCATAAACCTGGCAAATGTCTCCAAGAGCAAGGGAGACAACCCTACCCCAGCCCTTAGCCATCCACCCCGATGAAGTGCATCTGTAGGGTTCATGGCACTCAGTCACTCTAGATCATTTGGCTTCTGACATCTTCCTGGCACTCACTGGAAGGCCTCTGGAATGCACTTCATAAACTGAATTTTCCCGGCTTTCCTTTGCTGTCCTGTCCTCAGGCCTGGAGAAGAAGGAGGGGAAACTTGATCTCTTGACTGTCAGCCACAATTATGTAGGAAATCTGTCTTGTCTGAGCTTCCCTTCCCATAGTCTTCCCCCCATATAATAAGAAGAAAGAGGGGGTTTGGGGATCTTTGAGCACTCCAAGGTGGCCATCTCACATGCTGTCCCAATAGCCAACATGGCCTGTTGGAAGTAAGGTCACAGGAAGCTTTTCTGGGCCCCATTTCTCAGTTTCTAACCCTGAATTCAGGTCTTCTGCTGAGGAAAAGAAAATGGCGATGTCTGAAGTTTACATGGCCCTTTCCTCATGGAGCCAAAGGATTTGATGCACATTTCCTACTAATCTAGTAAAGTCAGCTCCCAGACCCAGGAGGTCTCCTGTTTCAGCAGAGGGAGAAGCAAGAGCACAGAATTGTGGATGATTTGAAGTCTCCCCTATGGAAGGGAGTCTGGAATCCAGAGGCGGTGGATCCCAACTTGGTTCAACAACTACTTAGCATCTCCTGCCAGTTTACAGTACTAGTCATGGACACTAAAACCACAGGGGTAATTAGACAAAGAGGACAGAAAGGAGAAGCATCATTCAGCTGGGGTGAGATGATAGACACATGAGTGTGGCATGGCCTACTGCGGTCTTACCTCCTGTACAATCAAAAGTCAAAGGGTTACTTCATCATAGCTTGGCAGCAGTGTAACTAGCTAGACAGTGTCCATTCCTGCTCTCTACAACCTGGCCTGTCTGTACAATCCAACCTGAAGCCGGGCAGTGGTGGCACATGCCTTTAATCCCAGCACTCGGGAGGCAGAGATAGGCAGATGTCTGTGAGATCAAGACCAGCCTGGTCTACAAGAGCAAGTTCCAGGACAGCCTCCAAAGCCACAGAAAAACCCTGTCTCCAACCACTCCACCCCCCAAAAAAATCCAACCTGAAGCAAATCCTTTTGTCTCTGATGTGTTAATTGCTTAGAAAATGCCAAAAGGGTTTCTCTCATCTTTACAGCTTAGAAGCCCACAAATATGGGCTGCTGGGGACCTAGCATGAAACAAAATTATTGGAATAGATATATCTGAGAAAGATGGCTTCTAGTTCTAGACTAGATAATGTGTATGTTGTTGGATGACTTCAAGAGAAGTCTCAGACTTTGGATTTCTTCACCTCCAAAACAAAGCTGTTTGCTATATGCTCCTGAAGTCTCTCCTGGATGTGGTCTCTATCCTTGGATTCAGTGATTCTACATGGCTTGGCATTTAATAGGAAGAGGCTTTTGACATCTTCACCTGTCCAACCATTCAGTCAATATATATATATATATATATATATATATATATATATATATATATATATATCCTTTTATGTGTCCAGGTTTTCTGTGAGAAGCTGTGCCAAAACAAGCAAGAAGAATAGGGATTAGCCCCTGGCCTAATGAAATCCCATTCAAGGAAGAGAAAAAAAGAGTAATTAATATCCTAAAGGGTGTGTGAGGATCCAGAGGAATGAGACATCTTGCTACACTCAAAGAAAATTAACAGAGTTGATAACACTGGACCCAGAGTGGCTCATTGGGGAGAAAACATAGCAGTTGAAGCCAGACAGAAGGCAGGAAGCTGATCAGGAGGGCTTGACACTCCAGGTGAAGGACAGTGTTGTCTATATAACGAATTACTAGAAGAACTCACCTAATAATTTTAAGCATGGTTGTGATAGAATTCTATTTTTATTTGTTTGAATCACTGTTCTACAACAAGTATTAAACTGTTGAATATATAGGTAACTAGATAGATCTGTGTGGTGGTCCAGACAGGACATGATATGAACTTGATCAGGGTGGAGATGAATAAATGAAAAGCATCTGGGAAGTATTGAGAGGTTAGAATTTTAAAAATCATTTGTTTTCCTGGGAAATGGGTGTTAGAGGAGTTGAACAAAATATGTTCTAGAGGCTGTGTGTAGAATTACCACAAAGGCTGGCTGGTGCCTGCTGGCCAGGTCTTGTGACTCACTGAATGCTAAACAAGGTATGTTTCTTCTGTGTAACTGCTCCCAGTGGCCCTTTCAGGCAAGAAGTGCTCACCTGTGACTACACTGTCCTACTATCATCTTCCCAGTGGCTCCATAGGGGCTGATAGCTCTGTGGGAAGAACACAAGGAACGTAGTTATGAAATCACTGGGAAGTCAGTCTTTCCTGTGGGGTAAGAGAAATCCAACAGAGAAATCTTAAGACTCTTGGAGGCAAAGAAAAATGGAGCAGCTATCATTTTAGAATGAGAGAGAGAGAGAGAGAGAGAGAGAGAGAGAGAGAGAGAGAGAGAGAGAGAGAGAGAGAGAGTAGGGGATCAGGTTAAAAACAGGAAATATGCCTGTAGTTTTTTGGTGTTTAGACTTGATCTTTGGTGGGCTTTGATAGATCACTGTCACACACACACACACACACACACACACACACACACACACACACACACACACACACACACATTCTACAATGAATATCATCAGAATACTCTGATTTTCTCCAGACAGCCTGTCCAATTGATAAACAAGGAAGACCGTCCTGATTCTTTACTCAGCTTTCTCACTTTGTCTCTTTATATGTCAGAGTTTAGGATTCACACACTCAGTCAGTCTTATACAAGCTTCATGCAATATTAAAATGTTTATGCAACTCTTCCTGTGCTTGAAGCAGCAGCCAATGTTCCTGGTGTGCAAGGAATGAAAAGAGTAATGTTCTTACGCCTTCCCCAGAGAAAGCCCAATGTCTTGTCCTCCATGATTAATTGGAGCAATAGCTCAGACCTCACCCCTGCTTCTCCCACCCCTCTCCGAGACCCCCATTCATTGACTATGAGTACTAAGCAGAGAATAGTTTGTGTTTTCTTTGCCTCAAGGAACAGAGCAGTGGATTGGCACTCAGGATGCTTTTGCCTAGGTATACACACAGCATGTATTAGACAGCATACATGCCATGCTAGTATCAGTCAGATGTCAAACTGCCAAGCCATTTAAACCAATGTTAATGGTGCAACATTTGGAGAGATTTCCTTTCAAGAGATTGGTTTTCAAACACATGAATCTAAATCCAACTGTGGAAGACTAAGAAAAATCAGTCTCAACCCAGTAATGATTTTAAGATGGAGTAAATATTGCTGGAGGGAAACAAGAGCAGCTTAGAGACATCAAGTAATAGTCTCGGAACAGTACACAGCTCAGAGGCAGCACCGAATGCATGGCTTGCCAAGCCAGAAAAATTAAACTATCAGGGTTGGATGGGAAGGCCTATAAGGTTATTTTATATGCCAGCAATTAAGGTTCAGAGGGGCTAAGGAATTATTCAAGATTCTTAGTTGGTGGTCTCTGTCTGATATAGAACCTCACTGACCTTCAAAGAAGGTCAAACCAGCACTGCCAACAAGAAACACAGTGAACACCATGTTCACTGTGGTGACATGATGCTATCTAGATGTTCATTTTTAAGGTACTTTAGAGAGGCAAGTTCTTTGTCAAGCCTACACATACAAGATATTTTCAGATTATTATTTCCCTTACCCAGTCCAATCTGTTTAGTGATCCCTGTTGGCTGAAGGCAAGGTCAGGGATTAAATTGGTAGGCTCAAGCCTTGCATGAGATAATTTAATATTTCTTCTAAGAAGCTAGTTTAATAATCCAAGCCAGATTCCCACCACTTTGTATGATGAAAGATTGAGAAGGCTATATTCCTAGGGACTTCTGAACCTCAGCTTGTAGATGCTAATATCTATTCCAAAGACAGGAAGTCTTGTGGGGAGCATTCCAAATGGTTGTAAAGTGGAAAATAGTCTTATTCCATGGAGTCTGAGACTAAACAAGCTAATTTATATACTTCAGAGTTGTCACAGGTTTCTAGAGGACCAGACTATAGGCATGCATTTGCATCAGTGCAGTAGCCCTAGTACCAAGACAATTCAATTCCTACCTATGAAGGGTAATTCATTCTTAGCAAACAGCAGGTCCATCTTAACCATACTCAGTTATAGTGTTAGAAAAATCCCTGAGTCCCAGGCAAGACCGTCCTGGACCCACTGAAGCCTATTGACCCAAGAAAGGTACATATATGGCATTGACATCATCTGTGAGGCTGCCTCTTTCTACTTGACTTTTGGTTTCTTTTCAGTAGCTATTATCTCAGCCGGTGCTCTGGGATGGTGGGAATAGAGGAGCTGTCAGCCTCTGGGTGAAGATATGAGATTTCCATTAAGTTGATGCCATAATTTTCTGTCTCTCCCTAGGTTCTGCTCTCCAGGCTGGGCATCCTTCATCACTCCCTTGGCAAACTGAAGTGGCATGGAGCCACTAGCTGCTGAGAAGCTTAGTGTAGATTTGGCTCTGGCATGCTGAAGACAGAGTGTTTGTATGGCCTATCACCCACTCTATTCACTGTGAAGTGGATGTTTTAGCGAAGCTCTTGGCTGTAAATACCTTCAGGAAAACTTATTTTCAATCATTTCTTTCAACACTGTGAACAAACACATGCTTTATGCTTCACAAAGACACCAGCAGCAAAGAGTTCTTTCCACTTTCAATGGAATTAATCATTGCAGAAAAGAATTTTCTAATCTTCAAATTTTCAAATTTTCCTAATCTTCAAAAAAGTAGCTAACATGGGCTAAGACAAAAAAATCATTAGTCAGTTTCCAGAACCTAGGCATAGCACAGAATTCCTTCCCAGGACTGTGCATAGGGAAACCTCACTGAAGAAGATCTGGGGCTTTCAATGGAGATGTCAAGTAGGAAGAGCCATGTTGGTTCAAGATCTTCTCCAGACTTATCCCAGAGCTCCTGAATCCTTGCTATCCTGTGTGACTTAGTGCTTAGTGACATCAGCACCACCATAAAAAGTCAGAGTTCCAGGCCTCCAACCAGCCTTCTGAAACTGGATCTGCAGTGTGGACCGGAGCCCCAGGAGATGCATATATTAAACTGAGAGCTGTTTCTCCCCTGCTCAGAAGTGACTACAAGTTGAGCTTCTAGTTGCTTCTCAGGTCCTCTCCCTCTTTCACTGTTTAGCTGTGGGCTATCCTGGCCTAAGCCCAGCACTGTTAACCCAGATCAGTCTGTGCATTTTGGCTTTTAATCCTACTCTCAAACTAACTTACAGCTATTATGACACAAGTCCTCTAAAGACAATGCCTTCTCAAGGTTCAATATTTAATAGTTAACCTTGGGAGTAGATGAGAATCATTTTACCTGTCTGGGTTATTGTTTTCCCAGATGTTAAATGGTGATATACATATGTGTCACTCTCTATGGAACATACATGCCAAGAGGACAAATGAGGTCATTCATATATAATAGCACTCATTATTATACAGTGAGTGCAAGGCATTATTTGTGAGCATCTGTCTGGGTTAATGGCCAATATCTCCTGAGTAGACTAACCATTTTCATTACATGCTTAATTCTAGCAATGTTAGGACAGTTGGAGTTTTGAATAAGTTATCACCCAAGATCTCAGTGTGCTTAGCAAGTTTACCATGTACCTCCAACAAGATGGAAGAGGTTCTGGATAGAGGAGAATAGTGAGGCATTCATGTTCATACTCAGAGGTAGGGCTTCTTACCTGCATTCTCATCTCAGTGAAAACAGACAAGCAAGAGATGGTCCTGTAGTTCATCTTGTTCAACATGGTAAAGAGATTTGACTGGAATCCAGGATGCTTAGACACCAGTTCATAGAACTAGAGCCAGAAAAAGAAAGAGTGGGAAGTCTCGAAAGCAAAAATATAGAGCCAGCAGGTGATAACTTCAGAAAGCTGGAAGTGGGAGTCCTGTAACATTGGTCCCTGATAGGAGGTTTCTTATACAGATATATAAGAGGCACACAGAGTCTGATGTATCAGAACCACGGAACCAAAGTAAAGTGAAAAGAGAGGAATAAGTCTCATAAGAGGGCAAATCAAACAACAGCAGCTGAGAAGTGCAAGATGGCTTGTATTTGGGAGTGGTGTGGGATATGCAGATTACATATGTGCAAAGACATACACACATACTCAACCTTTTTCTACTATGCATCATCACACTGTGGGTGTTTTTTTGCCAAGGGATATAGTTTTTATGTATAGCTACCTAGAGTCAATAAGAAGCTAATTTCTTATTTCTCTAGCACATTGTCATCCCAAAGACCACTATACCTGCTTCATAATTTTCACTCATGCGCTTATCTATCCATTCAGCCTGCCAATGCTTGGAGAGCACTTGGTAAATGTCAGAGTCTGAGTGCGGTGGTGCCCACTCCCATGGACCTCAAAGTCTAGAGGCTATGATTCAAGTAAGCACATAGATAAATGTAAACTTGTGGCTTTATTATGAAAGTATTCATGGGAATTTGGGAGGAATGGGGACCTCAAGCTCAGCCATCTAGAATTCTACATGCCCAGAAGACCAGTGAGCATCAGGCCCTACCTCTTCCTGCTCTGATGGAATCCCCAGGTATCTGACTACAAGAAGGATGAAAAGACAGTGCTGCCCTGTATTCTGATGCCCATATCTCTCTCCATCACCTTCCACTGCACTGTGTAAGAAACAGTTCTACATGTGTATGGTAGAAGACTGGATGGACACTTGGCCATGAATCTAGAAGACAAAAGGGAAAATCTGGCTCTACATGATTAGTCCTTGGATACAATTGGCCTCCAAGCTTTCCAGTGTGGATTTTCACTGTTTGGCTTGAAGAATTCAGTGCCACTTATTGTCTATATTCTGAACTCTCTAAAGGAGACTGGCATTGAACATAATAAAGGAATCCTACCATCAAAGAACAGCAGCTTCTTTCAATTAAGCACTCCACATGATTGCTCCATTCAATCAGTACAGCAATCTTGCATGTTTTGGGGTGATTTGTATATGTGTATATGCACATATATGTTTATGTGCACGTGTTCCTATGTGTATAGGTGCGTATGGAGGCCAACTGGCAATGTCTGGTATAACCTTTAACTGCTCTCCATCTTAACTTTTTGAGACAGTCTCTCACTGAGCCTAGAGTTGGCCAATGCATGAGACTCAATGCAGCAAGCCACAGGTATCCTCCTGTCTCTGCCTCCTCAGAGAAGAATTACAGGCCCACATCACCATGCCTGGCTTTTTATGTGTGAGCAAGGGATCTGAACTCAGGTCAAGCTGAGCCAACTGAGCCATTTACCCTCCCAGCCTCGGTTCTGGATGTTTAATCCCCATTTGATAGATGAAGAAACTGACAGTGATGCAGAATGCAGCCAAGAGGGTTAGTAAGCCACAGTCTTAGGGATCACAGTCCAGGTCTCCAATGTGTCCTTTGAGCAGCAAAGAAAGCCTGGGCTTTCCTGAAAAATTACAAGCCTATTTCATAGTTCCAGCTGAGGCCTTTGACCCCAGAGACCCCATATATGTCCTCACTGGAACTGTCAACTGCACTTCTCAGCCCAACACAGCCTTCACTTTCTCAAGCTAGGGAGCCTCATTTAACCTTGGAAAGTCGATAGGACATATGGGTAGGAAGAGAAAACTGGGATGGGGATGTCAAAACACTTTGTGAACTGCAAAGGGTCAAATAGAAGTTGGAGGCATTATTAAAATCACCCTAAGATACAAATCTGGAGTGCTTGACTCCAGAAGCCAGTGATATTAGGTACCATACGCAGCAAGGTCATATCTACTAAGGTCAAAACCCTGGTGTCTGATCCAGTGTTGTAGGGAACAATCTGAGAAAATTCCTAAGCAGGAAGAGCCAAACACAGAGCAGCTCTGTTGCCTGCATGATGCTCACTCAGAAAGGTAAAAAGAGGTAAGCAATTCGCCATGTTTTGTGGGCTTGACACAACACCAAAGTATCTGATCTTGTCAATTTCTTCACCTGATCTGACAAGTTATTTTGGTAAATGGGTTGACAGAGCTGGAGGCAGAACTTTCTAGAGGAAGTGGTTATAAGGAATGAGGGCACTGCTAATGTGTGTTAACTAGACAGGGTGGGTGGGCACAGTAAAGATTTTCCAAAGCTAACAGGGAAGTCTATTTAGACATCAGTTATATATAATGTCAATATAATAGACGTCCTATCAGTTAAAAGTCACAAGAAAGGAATAAGATTGCCCCGGGAGATACTTCATTCAGAAATGTCAACAAAGCAAAGGTGTGTGAGTAGGCATAGGGAGAAAGAGCACAGAAGAAGTAGAGGAAGAGAAGGACTGATGTGATTCTCTGCTCCTCATTGGCAATTCTTTCCAAACCACTTTACTGGGGCTAATTTTGAAGGCCTGTAGCATTATTCACAGCAAGACATATAAAACCAGGAGTTTTCCGATCTCCCCTAAGCACCAATGTGACCATCAATTGCAGCAGAGAACCACAAAGTCCCTCCACACCATGGCAGGCAGAATTCCATTTACTTTACTTTTCAAAAGAACACAAAGGCAGCGAAACTTATTCTGTTCTCTGGGTAATGCAAGACACCCCATGAGACAGGCTCCCCAAAGCCTGGCAATCTAACCAAATCAAGAGGCAGCCATCACTCAGGGTGGCTGGTGAGTGGGTAAATCAAGCAGTGACAAGGAAACCAGCAATTGTGACCTGTGTCTATACAAAAGTGTAGCAAACAGGTCTGAGTACCTTGCTGCCTGCCAGCAAAATAATAAAAGTGGAAGGTAAATTTTTAAAGCTTTCTTTGGCTCTGAATTGACTCAGAGGCCAAGCACTTGGAAGAAAATGGAAAGGTTTGGAGATAAAATTCAGTGGCCTGTCTGCTGAGTTGATACAGGCAGTCGAAACAGAATGACAAAGGGAGACATGACCTCTGCAAGGGAGACTCATGCAGCCACTAGTATATGAATACACAACATTGTCGCGCATCTATGCTATGGCATCTTTACAGGAGATAAGGAACTGTGTATCTCCCCATGACACAGAATTGCAGATGAAAGTAGATGCCTTTCCCCCTCCCCCTACTAGTGTAGACTATGCTAGTGCTTCTCTGAGAAGTGTTAACCCTTTCCATTCTGTGTGCAATACCCTCCCTCCTTAACCTTGGCTGATGAAGACACAATAACTGCCCCCTCTTGTGTGTATGTGGGGGGTGCATGTGTGTGTACATGCATGCTTGCCTGTGTGAGGGCACACACATGTAAACAGGTGTACATGCACATGTTTGTTTGTGTGGGGAAGCCAAAGATTGATACTGGTTGTCTTCCTTGATCCCCACCTTCTACACTGGGTCAGGGTTTCCCTCTTGAACTCAAGAGTTCACTGATTTGGCAAGTCCAGCTGGTCAGCTTACTCTATCTATGGGTCTACCTATCTGTGGATCCTGTGTCTTCCTCCAAAGCACTGAGATTATGGGCATGCTGCCACACCTTTTCATTTTACACAGGTGTTGGGGATCAGAGATCGAGTCCTTATTCATGTAGCTAGTGCTTTATACACTGAGCCATTCCTCAGTGTCACCCCTGCCCTGATCTCGCTGTGAGCAAGAGTAACATCGAGCTCACATCAAGGACAACTCATCTTCAAGGGCTCCCTTGCATGTGCAAGGAATGCAGGCTGCAGTCTCAATTACTTGACATGCTGTCTTCTTAAGATTCTGTGTCTTCATTCAACTTCTTCCGTACCTTCTGCTTCTCCTACTCTGTTAGCTATTCCCCCTGGGAACATTTCTGTAACAAATTCACATGTCCATTGATTCTCATCTCAGGCTAAGCTTCTGAGGAACCAACCGAAGATAGAGAATGTTCATCATAATTATCTGTATCACATTTGGGATAGACTAAGTGAAAGCTGTGAATGTGCACAACATCCTTCCAAATCTCAGTGGGACTGAAAAACAGTGATTTGTTGCTATACCTTATTGCCATTGCTTGAAAAGAGGTCTATGTTCACCTATGACACCCAGAGTCTCAGGTTGAGAGTCACCATCCTCAACACTGATAGACACCAATGTTAAATGAAGCCTCTGGAATATTACTAACAGTAATGGATATGTATCAGAATTGGCACAGGGCTCTCCTGTTCACAACTCAACAGCTAGAAATGGCTTCAATCTGAGGCCAGCTACATGGAAGGCACTATAATACTGTCTTAATCCCTGAGTAGGGACAGGCTCCACTGGTGACAACTGTGGCAAATAAAAGCCTAGATCACTGTGATCCTTCTCTTGGCTCTAATTTCCTTGAATATCAAGTTATTTCCTTTGTTGATATTTATGTTTATTATATAAATGTCTTGCCTATACATGCAGCACATGTGTCCAGTACCCAAGGAAGCCAAAAGAGGGCAGAGAACCAAACCCAGGTTTTCTGTATGAGCAGCTGGTGCTCTTAACCACTGAGCCATCTCTCCAGCCCCCTCAACCTATTTCTGTAATCTGCTCACAGATGCTTTTTGTTGGAGACTATGCTGTTGTTTGGAGAAGCCAGGAACCAAGGATCATAGTTGTTATGCCAGCTTTACCATGGGTTTGTAATAGAGCAAGCCTGGATAACCCATGCTCAATGCTTTGTCTTTTCCATTTACAAAATGAATCTACAACTATGTTTGGTCAAGCTACAAAAACAGCTGCAACCTGTGGATATACTTGCCTTCATATGGACATTTATAATGGCAAAAATATATATGGAAGATAAGAGTATCTATGTCTATTATTCTACAGCTGACCGCATGGGACTGGGAAACAGTGTTGCCATGTCACAATGGAGAGTCCTCTATAAATGCAGTACAAATCCCAGGAAGTCCATAGTAGGAGAAAGCCTGAATTAGGCCTCTCTTAGGCCATATCTAATGAAGTTCATACACAAGTTTCAAAGGGTCAAACTGATTCACAAATACATGAATTACTTCTCAGAACAAAATCCAACTATCTACCAAGAAAGATAACAAAACGGAGAGATGCGATAGTGTAGCATCGGTAGTGTCCAACACACAATTTTAAGATCAGATAGGCAAAGACGTAAGAAAACGTGGTCCATCACCAGAGGAAAAGTCATCTAACAGAAACAAACCAGAAATGATGGAAAAGAATGAGCCAATATTTGAATAATATATTCAAATATTTAAGAAAATATGAACCTAATAAGAAAGAAAGGAGGAATCAAGATAGACAAATATTGAACATAGAAAGGGGAAGAACAAAACTGCAATTCCAGAGCAGAAAAACACGGTATCTAGAACAAGATCATCCCTAGATGAACATAACAACAGACAGGCATGCAAAGGAAAATGTTCTGTGAGCATGAAGATGATGATGGGAACCAGCTAGGCTAGAGCTGAGAGAAATGTGGAGCTTAAACATGTGATGACCCATAGCAAAGTACTACTGAATAGTGACTCATACATGTTTCACTGACAGAAAGAGATAAAAAAATTGACTGGGCCAGGGATGAGGCTCACTAGAAGGGTGCTTGCCTAGCCCTTGCAAGGCCCTGAGTTCAATCTCCTGCACCACACACAAACCATAGAAAGGAAAAGTTGAGTCAAAGAATATGTAAAGAAGTGATATTGAGATCTTTCTCCAAATTTGATGAGAAATACTAATGTGCAGATCTAAGCATCTAAGATCTAATGTAAACTAAGCATGATAAATACAAAGGCTATACCAGAACACATCATATTACAGTTGCTAGAAATTATAGAGATAAGAGAACATACATGAACACACAGAACAACATTATTCATAATAGACACAAAGCAGAAATAACACAAGTGTCCATTAGCACAAGTGTGCCAACAACATGTGGACTAGTCACACAATGAAGTACTATCCAGAAGTCAAGAGGAACTACTGATAGAACAACATGTATAAACCTACCAGATGTCCTAGTGAGTGACAGAAGCCATACAGGAAACACACCTGCTATAAAACTCTCCTAAATGAAGTTCTAGAGCAGGCATATGGAACCTATGGCAGAAGGAACTGCCTGCATAAAGTAGATGATAGACAAAAGGCATAAGGACATTTTCTGTGCTATCAGAAATATTGTCTCTAGGGGACAGAGTCATACAGGTACATGTAAGGCTTAAGTCACAAAAGATATGTGCTTTTCGAGAAACAAAAACTATTTTTCAGTAAAAAAAAATTTACAGTTGTATTTTAAGAACTCAGAACCTAGCACCTTGTATACCATAGACTTCTGTGTTTTAAGTACATACTGGCATCACTCTTGTTCCCCAAAACGACTTCCATCTATGCCAGCTGATGCCTAGAATTCTACTGATAGCTCTCCATTCACTTAACTTGAAGTCCTGTACCTGAAAAACTGTAGAGTTTTTAAATGAAGTCATATTGAAAACTGCCCCCACCGTAGTACAAATTCATTTTCAAAGACTAGGTTTTTTGAGAGATGGTGGATTGGATATCCTGGTTGGGGGTGGGGGCAGTTCACAGGAGCTATATTTTCTCATGTGCCCTAAATTCTCTTAAATCAAAACAGTAGCTATACAGTTGTTTAAAAAAAAAAAGAACAAGTCTTTTTGCATATATTGAAATTCTGGGTGCCTGGCTAGGAGACCTCAGTGAGATGGAAAACCAGTAAGAAGTGGCTGAGAATTCCAGAAAACACTTTTACCACCAACAAGATTTCACATAACTGCCTTCCAATTCAGACCAGCAACGCATTAGGATAATTGAGTCACTTTCCTACACAGAGAGACATGGCAAGATATCTTTATGGAAATTTCCAAGTCAAGATGAATACATTAGATAGGCCATAACATATGCTTTTTTGGTCACAGCAAAAATGGCTGTCTTGACATTCCCAGCACACCACATTCTTTCCCTCTTATCTCTGCTGTGCTCTTTCACTCTGTGTCCCTCATTTTCTCCACCAATGGAAACTCCTCTTGCCCTTTAAGGGGGTCCTAAGACCATTGCTCACAAAGCCTTCCTGGGATGCTGCTTCTGAACTTCCAGCATCCTGGCACCTCCCTGTGAAACACAACATGATTTGGTGTTGTGCTTCAGCTATGTGAGTTTTAATACAAGCTATTCAGAGCACACTTGGCACCATCAGCTCATTTAACCCTTACAGCCACTCTTCAAGGTAGGCAAGATTGATAGAAGAAACCAAGGTTCATTAAACAAAAACAAACAAGAAAAAACAAAAAAAAACCTTGCTCAAGATAAAGTCAATCTTGGGTTTAACTAGAGGGCTGTCTGATTCCACAGCTTTTATTATTAACCACTGTGTTACATAGTCTCCTCGACATACATCACATTTAATAAATGGAACCAACATCTATCTATCCCTATCTTTTAAATTATTTTCTAAACAACAGGCAGGATATTTATTGTTCCTTGAAAGGAGGAATAACGTCTTACACATCTTTATTGACGCCTTGCAGTTGACACCACATTTGGCAAATAGGTACATGTCAGCATATACTTGAAGACATGAATACCTAACCCAATTGCATGACTCTGGTTCTTCTCTCAGTTCTGAAATTTGCATTCCTAAACCTTCCAGCAACAAGTCACAGAAAGAAGGGATCATGGTAATTCTTTGTTCCTCCTTCAAACATCATCACAGTGTTGTCTACACATCACCTGGCTCTGCTCAGACTCCTAGACAACCCTCTATTCTAAACCCACACCTCAGAACATTTCTATATCTCTTTGCTAATTTGTTTTATGTTGATGAATTACAAGAGAAATGGTGGCTGACAATGTGGCTTATGTGGAATCTTAAGTTCAGGAAAGAAGGAAATCAAGACTTGCACACACACCATGTCAATGAGCCACTAAGTATCTCATCTAGTAACAGACGGACAGGTTTGGGCAGAGCATAGTATGCAAAGCATTTCTCCTGCATTCTCTTACTTGACCTGCACAAATCAGACCAGGCAAGACCACGTGGATTATCCTGGCATTATATAGAGACTGAGACTCGGGGCAGTGAAGTGATATGTACAGGGTAATATTAAGCTTTTAATTTGCCTGCCAGCTATACTGCTGATGGCTCTTACCTCCTCCATTCTGTCTTAACTCACTGGCCATCAAAGTGCATTGTCTCATTTCCACCACTGCTAGAATAACAGAATCATTTTGTTAGGTTTGTATCGTCAGATAGGATTAACTCCTTCAGCAATAATTAAGATGTATTTTACTGAATCTAATTACAATAAGTTGTAGTAATAAAAGGTTATAACGTAAAAGATCTTAGAGGGGTTGGCAAGAAGGCTCAGTGAATCAAGTCATTTGCTATGCAAGCCCGATGACCTGAATTTGTTCTTTGAAACCCACATTAAGGTGGAAGGATAGGAGTATCTTCACAAAGTTGTCCTATGACATTTACACATGTGCATGCACACATATAATAATAATAAAACCAAGTATTTTTACAAAAGGCCTTGATTAGAAAGCCAAACTCACACCACCAGTTTCACTCTAGAATTTTTTAAACTAGGCAAATAATTCCTAGAAAAATTAGGTAATTGTTTTTCTACATGCCACAATGAACACAATTAGGACTCCAGCATATCCACCACACAAGCATTTTATAAACCCTGTCAGCTAACTCAGGAAGAATGATCCTGGCTTGGGTGCAGTGGGGATCTTAACATCACTCTAATCTGAATCTCCTCCAATGCAAGAGAAGGCAGGTCTCCCCATGTATGCTTCCCCATCTGAGCCCAGCTCCACCCTTTAGCATGAGGAAACCATATGAGATGCTACCATTCCAACAAAACCTCCTGGGGGTGACTTCCACCTAATTTTGCTCAGTGTTCTTGGGAGCCCTCTCTTGGCCTTCTGGGTAATAACAGGCTGCCTCTCCTGGGGTCTGTGCTCCTGGAGTCCTGGAGAGCTGTACTGAACAACACAGGCTGCTCATTTTGGTGCCATCTGAAGCACAAAGGGGAGGAGGAAATCTGTGCTTGCCAAATTCAAACAGGCAGAGCTGGCGGGGAAATACACTTCCATTTTCTTAGCTTCCAAAAATACACATCAACACAAGCTAATCCCCAAACAAAACTCTGCTCTACATCAAAGGCTTGTCTGGTCTTTCTTCATGAAAAACTCAGCCACAAACTTTTCCCTCACTCCTACACAGGTTCTGACATATCTTATCCCTGATTCTTACCTGAGGCAAGTTGAACAGAGTATGCCAGTCTTGGAGGTCATGTCTTTCCCCAACCCACACCTCCTTTTTTATCACTCTTCCTTCTTCCTTTCTCTCCTTCCTCCTCTCTTTGTCCCAGTGAACTTTTCATCAAGTGTTAGAAAGACAACTTGACTTAATACCTGATGTTAGTGTTGAGTAGGAGAAGCTTACTGGAAGGATTCCTGGGGAAGTCACATCCCAGCTCAGGAAATTAGAAGCTTGGCAGGGCATCTGAGTGTGGTTATCTTCTATAGGCCCCCTGGATGCTGGGGATCCACAGCACCCAGCCACAGCAATTTTCTATGTTCCTTTTCTCACACGATGATGGCCTTTCTCCCCCTCCATACAAGTTTCCAGTCTCCAAGGAAAGGAGACAGCATAGATAGAGGCCCTGAGAAATGCAAGAGCATGGTGAGTATAAGAATGTTTAGGGAAGCACAGCCCACTAGACTGGCAGCAAGTAGGGGCAGAGAGAATGGGTGGTGACAGACAGGCTGGTGGGGAGGAGTCTCCTGCATTAGTTGTGATTAATGGGAGGGGAAAACTCAGAATACTGCCAATGGCAACAAAACAGCAGCTGATTCCACCATCCTATATAGTCCTCCCCACAGTAGTATATTGCTCCCCCACAGTAGCATAGTCCTCCCCACAGTAGTATAGTGCTCCCTACATAGCACACACTGGAGCTCATCACATCACAAAGGAAGAGTGCAAGAAAGCCATGCACAACCAGAGTTCATCTTTGCAGAAGCAGTCTTTCCAAGAGCCTGTGTGACCACATGGCAAGCACAGGGTGAACATGTATGGGGAAGCTGTGTGAGAAAGATGTTTCGACTTGATACTTAAATAATGGTGTTACTATGAGGTTGTGTTCATGAATAGGAGGCAAAGGAGAATGGGGTGGAAAAGGGGCTCACAGCTAGAGTCCTGATAACCCTATTTACCAGTTAGAGTTAAAGTGAAATGAAATTATTGGTAGTATTAATTTGTCCTGCTTATACTCAACCTACCAAGCATGCACACACACACACACACACACACACACACACACACACACACACACACACACCATTTCAAAAGTGCTGTGTGGGACTAGAAATAGGGCTTAATGATTAAGAGTTTACTGTTCTTTCAAAGGCCCTGAGTTCATCTCCTATGACTCACATGGTGGCTTCCAACCTCCTTTAACTCCAACTCCAGGAAATGTGATGCCTTTTTCAGGCCTCTGCCATTATCTACATATATGTGGAACACATAAAGTCATGTAGGCACACACAGACACAAAATAAATCAATATAAACATTCATCTATTTGAGAGCCCATCCCATGTGAAGGGATGCTCTCTTGGCCTGGACACATGGGGAAGGGTCTAGGCCTGGCCCAGAATGATGTGGTAGACTTTGGGGAGCCCCTTTTGAGGGCCTTACTCTGCCTGGGGAGTGGAGGGGGGATGGCTAGGGGCAGGTGGGATGTTGGGTGGGAGAGGAGGGTGAGGGAGAAGGGATTGACATGTGAAGCAAGCTTGTTCCTAATTTGAACTAATAAAAGAATAAAATAAATAATAATTTTTTTAAAAAATCTAAAAAAAATAAATAAATAAACATTCATCTAAAAATGGGTCTGTGCCAATGAAGTATTATCCGGCCATGAACAAGAATGAGGTCATGACTGTTGCAGGAAAATACATGGAGCTAGATGTCATCATTTTAAGCAAAGTAAGCCAGACTCAGGAAGATAATTATTGAATACTTTCTCTTCTGTAAGAAACTAAAATTTAAAGAGGCGGGGAAAGCAACCTTGCCTAGAAGACAGACTACTGGCTAAAGATAAAGGGACGAAGGTAACAGTAGGGAGTAAAAAAGGGAAGATATGGTAAAGGCATAATATGTGCATACATGGAAGTCCCACACTTTGACCCTCTAGTATGTAAAATTAATACACATTAATATCATAATACTCAAAAGCTGTATGTAAGGACCACTCTCAGTTGCCACATTATCTTTTCCTTTAGCTGTATCTGATTTGCATCCTTTCACTGTAATGAAATTATAATCATAAGTTTAAATGGAGTGGCAAGTGTCTAAGTATATTCACATCCTCAACTTCTTAACTTGTGAGGGCCTTTGAAAACTGGCAGAAGGAAAGAAGGAAATGAAAATGTAATTATGAGTCTGGTTGCTGATGGATATATCTGTCTTGTGGCCCTGCAGCCTGAGGGTGGGCAAATGTGGTCCAAATCTACAGATGGATTCATTTCAGGAATTTATATTGTAGAGGCCTGGTCAACAGCTTCATGAAGACTGAAGTTGCCATTGATTTACTTAGGGAAGGATAAAGCCTCTCACAATTTGTCAGTATAATAGACAGGATCAGTAAATTGCCGCTGATCAAAACCAAACACCAACAGAAGCCCTGGGACCATGATGGGCTGCTTGGAGAAATACAGAGTCCTCATGACCAACGATCATCTCTCACTTACAGAGTGCTAAGCACATCATCATCTCTCACCTACAGAGCGCTAAGCACATCAGTTGGTATCTACTCCATGCCCTCGTGAAACATACTATTTAGTGGAGGAAGTCAGAAGGAATGGCATAGAAAGAGGCCCCGATGAAAGCAAGAGCATAGTGAAGTATAAGAATGTTCTAGGGAAGCACAGCACAGCTTGATTGGCAGCAATTAGGGGCAGAAAGACTGAGGAATGGCAGACAGGCTGGAGGGAGGGCCCTGGGAGCTGATCATTGCAGGCTGGGCGTGCCATTTTAAAGAATGTTTATACCTTATCTTAAAAGCAGTGGGAGCAATAAAGGGGGTTTAAATGGTATTCAAAAAAAAAGATTACTGTGTATATTATATCTAAAAGATACCAGGGACAAAAAGGCCTGGAAACCTCTGATGTCATGAGTGAAATGTTACTTGAATAGTCATCTGAGCTTTTCCCACTGGGGTAAGTCCCTAATGGTGACTAGATTCTCAAAGGGGCCCAAGGTCTTCCAGTAGAAGAAACACTGTTCTGGTCCTTACTGGGAAAGATGATTTCTAACCAAGGTCCCTTGTCTCTAAGAACCATAAACCAAGACAAATTTAGAACCATTAGAGTGATTGACAACTAAGTTCGCTGTCACCAGCATAGAAATTAGAACCCAAAGTTAGAAATTATGTCTTGATGTTGCTAGCAGCAGAGTAGAGCTGAGAATTGCATCACTCTTGCCCTGATACTCTCCCATTCTCCCTTACACACACACACACACACACACACACACACACACACACACACACACACAGAGAGAGAGAGAGACAGAGACAGAGACAGAGACAGAGACAGAGACAGAGTGATGGGGAGAGAGAGAGCCTCTTCTAAGGAAAGTCTGCCCTTGCCCTTACACATTCACACTGTATCTCCAAAGAAGGTCTCCACATGGGCTTTTGACCCTTCAAAAAGATCCACATTGGGGGTTCAAGTGCTGCCCTGTAAGCTAGAGGAGGTTTTCAAGAGCGCCCCTCCTAGCCTCCTCTGTGGGTGTGAATACATGTCTATGCATGTCCTCTCTCCAGGTATTCACGTTCCTGCCAGGAAAGTGGAACAAAAGCCAAGTGGATCAGAGCCAACAAAGGTGCAGTTAGTTGACACTGGGTCACTGGAGGGAAGCATCAGCATGAATACCATGGACACCAGTGGCATATCACTCCAGCTGAGGTCCAAGCCTAAAGCAGCCAAGGCCCTCATGTCCCAACAGGTCCCTGCTTGCTCTTCTCTGGGGACTCTCAAAGGGTGTTCCTTATCACTTTACTTCTGGAACATGATGATGAGAGCTCTGAAGACAAAGTTTCAGTGTTGAGTGAACTTGGAATATCATTTAAATTGCTACTGTTGTTAGAGAGTTTGCCAGTCCTTAATGGCATTTTTTAACCTTGGAGAATTAAATATAGTTCAAATTTTCTTCAGAGTTTTCAAAGGCTTTCAGAAGTCTTTGGCTGAGGGGAACTTCCCAGAACCAGAGCTTCAGAGCAGATTTGGGGGCACGTGACTCTCCAAAGTGCTCTGATAGAGCATCTGTGACCGGGTTCATGCCAGAGCTCCGTTAGCACAAGACAAAACCGAGTTTCCCATTCCAGGCTCATGTTAAATCTGCCTCATGAAAGAAGACTTCTCCAGTGGTTTATATTTAGTGCTTCTAGTCTGGACCATACACTCAGCCCATAATTATAAGAATTCTAATCTCAGACTTGGAAATGTGATGCCTTGTCATCTACAGATAGGCAGCCTCTTCCTTTAGAGGGGAAGTGACAAGTCCTCACCACACTGTTGGCAAAATGTTACTTAGGAGGCTAAGGGAGATGATGGGCCAGGATATGTTAACCCTGGGCCTCTGGGTGGCTTCTCCCCACTGACTCTGGAATTTATCCAGGAGCCCAAAGAGATGAACAAATGTCCCAGAAGTCATGAGGTGCTAGGAAACCAACAGAGGATTTTAATTAAAAGCAACTTGCTGATCATGTATATACTTAATGTTATAATTACCTAGTGATGACAGTACTGTGAAGTACAGGCAAGCAGGAAGTACTGACCAAGCAATTTTCAAAGGTTGGTCTAATGCTCTTCATTTTTCACTAAAGCCTAAATTGAGTTTGTACTTTCAGGGAATAATGAAAAAGACAGAAAGGTGAATATGACAATATTTTTCCAAGTGCCTCCAGTTGAAAAATGAGAAAGTAAAAGCAGGCAACTGTTTCTCTGAAGACGAAGAATAGTATCCATCCATTCATGAATCAACCTTCTACCTAATGTCCTATGCCAGGGATTGGGCTCAAACATGCTACACTTTTTATATTGTGGCCATTGTTGTTTCTCATTATTGTGACCAAATACCTGATAATAAGCAACTTGAGAAAGAAAGGGTTTATTTGGGCTCAATTTAAAAAGGTTTATAGTTCATCATGGCAAGGAAGAGTGCCATAAGGAGCTGGAATCAGCTGCTCCCATTGTGTCTGAAGTCACAGAGCAGACAAGGGACAGGAAATTGGCCAGCCTATAAAACATCAAGGCCCACCTGGAGTGATATACTTCCTCCACCATGGATCCTCTCCAAAATATGTCACAAGCCTCCCAAGCAGCACTGCAAGCTGGGGGGACCAAGAGTTCAAACACATTCAAACCATAATGGACAGACTGAGGGACATATGTTGATGGGGAACAAGTGGAAGTTGGATGAGATTGAGAAAAGATGAATTACACAGAGACAGGGCAAAGAACGGAGACAGAGCAATGAGGTGGATGGAAAAAAAAGACAAGGGAAGAAGGATGGGGGAGGATGAGAACAAAAACGGGAGGACAGAAGAGGGAAACTCTTGCCTTCAATGAGCTCACTGCCTACTGGGAAGGTAGACTCCTGGCTCCCAAAGAGAGGATTAGCTCAACAGCCGAGAGGTTTAAAAGCATCTCTATGTGGCAGAGATATACAAGTCTCTAAGATAGCCCTCTAGGCTTCTGCAAAGACTGTGTACAGAACAGAGCTGCCAGGATCCCCAGGGCAGCGGGTATGAGGGGTAGGAGTTAGGTGTAACTTTCTTATTACTTTAGAGGTGAGTGAGAGCAGAAAGTAGAATCACAGAGATTTTAAACCATATCTAACCTGCCACCACCACCACCACTACCACTTGCTTCCTTTTGACATCTTGCTCAGAAAGGCTTTTCCCAGCAAGTTTGAAACCACAGGGCTAAGCTTAACGGAAGGCATAAAACACATACGTGCAGATGTGGGCTTTCAAACCATAATGTCTTCAAGATAATCACCAGGCTGCTGCAGAATTCCAAAGCCTCGTTGCTAGCCTGCAGTGATTTCCACACGGTATTTTCATATCTAGCTGCTAAAAATTGTAATAAATGTTAATGGACATGTTGTCGGGGATACCCAGGTTGGGGAGCATAGCTTAAGCTCTTCAGCCTTTGAAAGGACAGTTTCAAGAATGTGCTGCCTCCGGCCCCACCCTGCACTAGGTGCTGTGAGAGTGACAAAGGGCCAGCCTTGCATTAAGGGTCTAGGTGAAAGTCCCTAGCAAGGCCCTATCCTGAGGGAACCACCATCAGTAACACAGACACTGTCTGGGGAGGGAAGTTGAGTTCACATGAATGTCCAGGTTAAGGCTCCTGGAAAGTACAACAGCGGCTCAGCCAGCAGAGATTCTGGAGTGTGGGATGTTGATTCCAGGAGCCCTGGGTAGATTTCTCTGCCACAGGGGGATCCTGCAGCTTGCATTCCCAGAAGGTACACCTTTCCTCTCCTCTGAGAGCCCTTGCTCAATGCAAGCTCCCTGGACATTTGCATTCTCATCACCAGGATGATGACAGGAGGAGAGCCCAGCTGTGCCTCATCTCACAGGAACACCCATATTCCCTTCCTGTCTAAGCCTCACCTTCCCCCTGATCCTTCTGGAACACACACCTCCTCTGCTTTTTCACCAGGCCTCATCAGGAACAAAGATGGCTGCCTGGTTCTCTGCAGTGCTTGCTCATTTGACACCAGTTGTGTGGTTGTTACAAGCATGGAATAGGACTCAAATTCTTAATTTGGAAGTCACCTCATATCCTAGAACTCATGATTTCCTGGGAACCTCACTCAGTCCAGCTGGGCATTCCCTTCTCTGTTTGCGTATGAGTGAGATGAATACCAACCTAGCAAGGTTATGTGAAAATCACAGGAGAGACCAGGCTCATGTGGGAGTGCTCCACCAAACATTTTCCAAAGACTCATCAACAGGCAGACTTCACAACACGGCTTCTGGGGCCTGCCTGACATGTCATAGATTCAGAAGCAACATGTGCACTTTATTTTATTTGAAACTCATTCACTCAAGAAGCATTTACCAAGTGCCTATACCAAGCCATTTATTAAAATGAGTAAGATTCATTTTCTGCCCTCCGTGGGCTGCTGAGAGCAATCCACTTTGCTGAGTTTTGCAGGTAACCTGGCTGTCAGCAACTGGAGCTGGCTGCAGTAGTCCCCCTTAGCCTAGGTGCTCAGCAGGGAGGTGGGGCAGGATTAATGACAGGGAGAAAAAGCACAAGGAGGTGGAAGAAGGGACTTCCCAGTGTAGACATTGTCCTGTTACCCTATCCATTTGGATCCCCAGTGTAAGAGAGAGAGAAAGAGAGAGAGAGAGAGAGAGAGAGAGAGAGAGAGAGAGAGAGAGAGAGAGTACACATGGTTGTTTGGGTGCCTGTGCCAATATAAAGAAGCCAAAGGAAATTGTTCATTGTCTTCCTGCTTCTCTCTCCATTGTTGATTGCCACTCAACCTGAAGCTCACCATTTCCTGTAGGTGGTCTGTCCAGAGAACTCTCTAGATCTGCCTGCTTTGCCTCACAGTACTGGGGTTACTGGCATGCACAGGGATGGACTATTTTTAATGGTGGTACTGGAGATTTGAACTCGGGCACTCTGGATGCACAGAGAGTGCTCTTACCCACCGATATATCTCCTCTTCCTCTGTTTTTATTCGGTATTATTTTCTACTGTTCCCCTTGCCAAATGACATGCAATAGAGTAGTTAATTTTAGGGGTGGTGAATTTAGTAACAATAAGGAGAATGGGAGCAAACTGAAAAGGAAGCCCCAAATTAAAGATCAAAACAGAATAAAATTATATCCCCAGACTGGAAGCTACACAAACCTGTGCAGTGACTATAGAACAGATAAATACTGCAGTGCGTTCATGAAGGGGAAACTAAACACCAATGAGAAAGGAGAAGCTACAGCTGTGGGCATGAATATGATCTGACCTCACACACACACACAATGTTGGCAAGCCAGAAACTACAAAAAGAATTCAATCAGAAGCCAAGATGGTGATTCCCTTGGGGAAAGGACTGAGACCGGGATAACCAGGTACTACATAAGTCCTGGTTTTTCGTCATTATCAGAGTGACAGTGACTCTCGTTTGGGGGGAAAGCTTGTGCTGCACACTCAAGCTGTGAGAACTATTTTCTCTGATTATTGTGATTCAATGGCCCATTTAAAACCAAGAGCAAAGGTGTCTCTAGAGATGTCCCTGAGTCTAGGAAGGAGAGTGGACAATTGTCAGCACTAACCACAGAAAGTAGCATCAACCTCTACCCTGGTTGTGCCCTTCTAGCAATGCCATTGGCCAGGGCCTCCAAGATGGCTTCATTTAATGTCAGAATAATCTGCATCCCACAGGTCCAGGTTAGAGGGTCTCCTCTTTTGAGGCTTTGCTGAAAAAATTCATTTCAACCCACCTTCCCAGTATATTTCCTGTTCTTTCCAGAATGAACTGCAGCTCCCAGCAAGCTTGCTTCCCTGACCCACCTAGGACACAGAGAAGTTCCATGCTATTCTCTGCTTTTGCTTTCTCCCTCCGCATGTCCTCCTCCAACTAACTGGGAGTGTACCTTGAAAACATCTGCAATCCCTCTAAGGTGGTCCTGCACATGCCTTGTCTTCTCTTCTCTTTCAGGCCCTCAGAGGAAGGAGGCCCCTCCACCCATCCTTTCTGTGCCTAGCAGAGAGGCAAACACATAATGGGTGTTTAATGTGCATTCGTGGATTAGCCTGACACTTACATCCTGACTTTTCCTCCCCTTATTAGAGTGCAAGCTCTAATTAAGACAATTAACTGCCTTTACTGGGTTATAAGGGGATGTTTTAAAATTCCAGTAGCTTGTTATTGACCAGAAAAGGCCCTTCCCTGCTCAAAACCCTTTAATGGCTTCCAGTTGACTTGAATTTAAACTCCCAAGTCTTTCCCAGGTTTACAAGGCCCAGCAACTGGCTGTGTTCTCACAGCCATTTCTACCCTTGCTCTCTCTTTGCTCTGACCACATCTTCAGTTTTTCATGTGTTTCCTTTGGGCGCTGGAGGTTGAATCTAGAGCCTTGTGCATGCTGAGTGAGCACTCTGCTACTGTGTCATTTTTTCTCAAAAGCCCACACCTGTGGCAGAATTGTCCTTTGGAATAGCATCCTGAATCCCACACTCCTCCCTGCTTTGTCTACATCATTTCTCGTGATGTTTCAGGAGCTATTCAACCCATCTCTTCAAGCAGCACCTTCCTGAATGCCTAGTCCAGTGCTTCTCAAACTTGGGTGTGAGTCGGAATCTCTAGGGCTATCTGCTTCAACGGGCCTAGAACAGAGTTTGAAAGGGCTTTTTTTCCCATCTTGTTCCTGACTGATGTTGTTCTGGCCTAGGGATCATACTGAGAACCATGGCCTGGACCATGGGGCCCCTATTGTTATCCTCATCCCTAGACTTACTTCCTAAAGGCAAGGATGTAGCCAAATGAATGAAAGAAAATATCTCCTATCCATGCCATGCCACTTAGTGTCACCAAAGTACTTCTGCACCTGTCTTGTTTGTACAGAGGCTCCTGTTCTGTAATCAGACCACCTAGGATTCGGCCTGGTCAGGACCGTGTAGAGTAAGCTGGGATATGGGAGGGAGAACCCGCATCTTTGCATGGCTCAACATAAGAGAACTTTATTATTATTGTGTCCTGGCCATATCTGCCTGCAGGTGAAGAGAGAGAACAGAATGAAACTCTCATTGATTTTTTTTCTTTCCTGTTCCCTTAGGTGGCCACACAGGACTGAGAAATGCAACCTGTCCCTTGACCTATGGTACCAGGTTGGATTCCTCGGAGGAGGTATGCTAAGGTAGTTTACCAAGGATTGGCAAAAGCACAAAGGGCCTTAACTGTCTGTAGCCACTCAGCCTTCCCCAGGTGGCCCTAACCTGGAAGGTGTGGGTGGGCTGTACAAAAGCACGAATGGAGCTTTTCTCTCTCAACTGGAACCCATACCACTGGAAGGGACCACTTAGCATCACCAGGCTCTGAAGACAGATGAAAGGATTGCACATCATCACCCAAGACTGGCCTTACCATCCTGTTACGATAAATCTTTCTGCCAAAAGCTGCCTGAGCCCCACCACCACGTGTGTGCTTTACGCCAGCTGCCTGCCCGAGTTAGGTCCAAATGAATACACAGAAACTTGTATTAAGTTCAAATCTGCTTGGCCAATGACTAGGACTTCTCATCTGTTAGCTCAGTCTTAACTATCATAAATCTATATATGTTATAAGACTTATCTTATTGGACTCCTTAATGGCATGCCTCCTTGTCAGTGGATCACATTGTGCCACAGGAGCAGGAGCGGAGGGGAAAGAGGGCCCTTCCTGTTTCTCCTTTGCTTAAATATGAGTCTCCTTGCTATGTCACTTCCTGCCTGGATCAGCACTTCTCTACTACATTTCCCAGAATCCTCTTTAACTCCTAGTCCCATCTACTTGCTGTCTCATTGGCCAAACAGTATTTTATTTAACAATGAAAAACATACACAGAAGTACTTCCCCCATCACCATCCAGCTATCAAACAATGGCAGCTGTCCTTGCTCTGCTCAGAGATATGGAGAAGGCCCCTACACAGACCTGTCAGCCCCAGGGACAGGGACCGGAAAGGGAGGAGGAGCATGTGCAGCAGGACTGCAGTAGCTCTGAGACCCTCCCTGCAAATGCTCCCTTCATACAAGTCACCTGCCTAAGCCTCCTTGTGGAATCCAACCCGATGGGTGTGTCTGACAGCAGCTGTAGATGGACTGTGTCCCTGCAAAAGTTATACACTGAAGCTAAATCTGCAGTGTGATCATGTTTTGAAGTGAGGCCTTGAGGCTGGAGTCCTCAAGAACAGGGCTATGCCTCCACAAAAGGAAAAAGACGCCAGCACTTGCAGTAGCACTGGGTTACTGGCCCCTCCTTTCCCACACACATTCAATTGTTCCGCCCGTCTCTCCCCGCCATACCAACCACACTTGTTCCAACAAGTAGTCTAGCAAATGACACTTCAACCCTTCCTGTTACTTAAACCAAAAAAAAATAAGCTTCATCCTTAATGTTTATAATTTCCCTCCCACTAGCTACTCATCTAGAAGCAAGTAATATTGATTGTGACTCCATACATGCCAGCCAGTCTCACCCACTCACCACGTCCTCCTCATTTCTGCCAGCCATCCAGCCCCATCATCCCTCACCAGAACTCTTTTTCCCACTCCTGCTCTCTCCCCACCCACTCTCCATTCTTCCACAGGTCTCCGTAATCTTCACACGTCATCTCCCCACTTCATCCTCCCTAAAGGCTTCCCTTGAATAAAATCTTGCCCCTTCCAATGGCCCTAGGGACCTACAGGAAGTGAGCTGCCTGACTCACACTCCTCTTTTCTCCCTCAGTCCCTCCTCACTTGAAACTCATTCTTTCAGATTGCCAAGCCCCTCTGCACGGCCATTCCCTCTTCTCCCCATACCCTCCCCTCCTCCACCCAGTGCAGGATGGGTCTCTCTCACTCTTCACTGGTCAGTTTAATTGTCACTTCAAAAAGGCCTTCACTATGCACACTACTTATACAATATTTTCTGTATGCATTGTCATTTGTGGATTAATATGACTTGTTTTCCTGATCACATACTGTGAGACATTTGAGGCAGTTTCCAACTTTAGTATAGTAATCCTAAAGTTAAATATCCCAACTGAATCTTCTAGCATCTTGCAAATATTCTCTTAAAATAAGCCAATAACATTTGAATTCATTTTTTATTTATGTATGTGCTATTTACATAGTACCTCTGTACCACAAAATATTCCAAATGCTTCTCTAATATCTACATCAATATTGAATACAGGTCTTGTGGTTAAATGTACTATGTGTACATTTTATTATGGTGAAAGCACTCAATGTGAGAGCTACTCTCCTTTTCCCCCTTAAGGCCCATCCTCTTGACAAAACTCTAAGTGAGTAACATAGTATCTTACCTTCTAGTCATGAACTCTGTGAAAGCAGGAATGATGTCTTTCTTGTTTCCACTGTAAAGGACACAATCCATTGTGTTCCTGGCGCATGGGTCTGGCATTTAAAGGAGCTCAGTAATTAATCGGGGAATGAGCAAGCACCCCTATGAAAACACCCTTTTCTTTCTATAACTGAACACAGAAAGACTCAAAGGTAAAGAACATGTAAAGAGAATGGGATCTGAGTCTGCAAGAATCCTGAGCAATGCTTGCTCTGTTGCTCAGCACTGCTAGCCTAGTGCACAGATGGCCTTGTCCATGCAGCACTGTGATCATCTGCAGAGGATTATAGAGGCAGAGCATCCCTCTCTTCCTTCCATTAGAAGATGGCTGCCTCACACCCCTGGAGATATGGAAATGTAAAGATGAGAACCTTGATTAACAGGTCTATATATAACCTTTAATTAATTGGTCAGCATCCAAAGATTACACCCTTGAACTTTAGGAAAAATTAACAGAAGAGCTCCTAAAAATTAATGAGTAGGAATCAACATACAGACAGCTGTCTCTACATCTCCCTTCAAGAAGTGTATACAAGAAGAGATGTGGTTCTTGCATTAGAGCCACAAGGTCATAAAAGAAGGGACAGAAAAAGGTCTGGCCTATGTTGTCTTAAGGAAGGCTTGACTTTTGGGTGCTGAGAACATTCCTGATCAAATCTAGTCTTCTTCAATTATTCAGTTGTTTATTTCCCTGTGATTTGCTATGTATATAGAATCATCAAATTTTTAAGCCCCAAAGTACCCTAACGATCATGTTTTGTTTCTTTAATATATGACCCCATTTATTCAGATGGCATTAATTTGAAATTCATGATAATTACATAAACATTGAGTAAGCAGTAATGTGGATCCTTCAGATTGAAATATGCATATTCTCTTTACTGATACGACGTCTCTTCTTAACCAAGGTGTGAGGTGACTGCATGATTAATTTATTGAAGCTCTCTGAATGAGGAAGGAGAAAAATGAGGGACTGAGGCCTACTTAAGGTTTATGCCTCCAAGTTCAGAAATATCTGGGGGTTGAATTCTGATTCCATTACTTGCCAGCTATGCGGCCTTGTACAAGTAACCAACAGATGTCTGTCTTTAAAGTAGGAGGTGACTAATAACAGTGAGAGGAGATGAGTTTTAAGCTCCTCATTTACAGAATTCAGAGCTGAGTTATCACTCAAGATCCAAAGAATTTACTTGGAACTCTTCTTCAGACTAGACCCAAAGGCCTTCTATATATTGTGTTTCTGCATTTAAAACTTCAGAGAGAAAAATTTTAAAGGAAGGAACATTGGGAATACAGTGATCCCATTCTGATTGTGCTGAGTTACAATGATGGCTGTGACTGAGTGTGGTTCTATCCCATGAGCTTTACAAAGCAAAAGTTTGTGGTGAGGGACCAGGAAGAGTATTTTAAACAATCATAGAGCACTGAAGCTAAATCAAAATTTGAGATTCCTCAATCCACAGGCAAGAGCATCCTGGGTATATAATTGATACATACAAAATAATGCCCAAAAAATGAAAAAGGATTATGGAGAAGCTGAGGTTGTGGGTACATTCTGGAAATTAAGGGGGAACATGCTGTCATTAAGTGAACAGGAATTCCATGGAATCCATGGTGTGGATAATAAATGTCTAGTAACTGCTACTAGCTGATGATTCTTGATACTAATTGGCTGAAATGGTTCAGCTCTACAACTACCACTAAATGTTAGAACATCAGTGTTAACATTCTTCTAATTAAACTTTTGTCTTAAGCAAGTGTAGCTCCATATGCAGTTGTAAGAAATTATACGGAGATCCTATGATTCCCTCCTTACCCATTTCCTTCCAATAGTAGCATCTTAGATAATTATACTACAATAGCACAGCCATTGGCATGGACACAACCCAGTCACCTTATGGAGAGTCCCAACTTTTAATTGTTCTTGTATGTCCATGTGTGTTTGTGTTTAGTTCAGCACAATTTTATCCTATGAATCAGTTTCTGTATCCTCCACCACAGTCAAGACACACATTTTCACCACCTTAAGAACCCACATGCTGCCCTTTTACAAAGACATTTGCCTCCTTCCCACCCCCATCCGTAACACCCAGTAACCACTAATCTATTCTCAGCTCTATAATTTTGTCATCTTTCATGTTATATAAATGGAATCATAGGTGCTGTAACATTTTATGGATAACAGCACGCAATTATGGATGAGGAGCATCCCTTGAGGTGATAATTGAGACCCCAATGCACATCTCATGCTCTAACAGTAGGCTGCAGGGAGGATGGGTCTTGTGCAGCTGAACTTTCTGACAGTCTCAGAAAATGGCTACTTCATCTCACTTTACAATCTGAGTATGGATGATGAGGAAGGATGCAAGGAAGTGAGTCAGTTAGAAACTGGATTTGTTCCACTGGAAGGGAATGTACTGGGGACAGGACCCCATATAGATGGCAGGTATGGCAGGAAGATGCCAAATCAGGCTCAGTCTGTGTTTGTTCAGGGAGTGATCAGCTCTGGCATGGGCCTGAAAGAAAGTCCAGAGAACCAGTGTGGTAGTGCTCACCTGTGATCTCTGCACACAGGAGGCAGATTTAAGAAAGTTGGGAGTTCATGGACATCTTCATCTAGTAGGAATGGATAGTTGCTTGGCCACAGCTGTGACCAAAATAGCTAAGAGAAAAACTTATTTAAGGGAAGGTTTCTTTTGGCTCATAGTTTCAGAGACTCTCAACCATTGTATGACATATTACATGATATTTTATCAACAGGAATGTGGCAGCAGAAGAGGATGGGGAAAAACAGAAACTATGGAAGGACCAGACATGCCATTCAAGGTCACACTCCTAGTGACCCACTTTTTCCATTCATGACACACTGCCCGAAATTTCCACCTGACAAAATAGTGCCACTTGCCAGGGACCAGGCAGTTAATGTATGAATTATGGGAGACATTTCATAGTCAAACCATGACATGAACATGGGAGAGTTGAGAGAGGCAGTGTGCAGTCTGGGAAAGGTAACAGGTAGGTAGCGATTTGACAATCCCATTCCTAGTTGTTATCAGAGGGGATTTATGAGGGGAAAATGTTAAGGGTTTATAGTTCCACAGGAGGAACAAATAAGAAGTCAGAAAGAATGTAATCATGGATGAAAGGAGGGGGATTGGGTTGGTACAGGAATCAGAACAAAAGAAAAAATCATATCAAGCCACTATACACTGCTGTGTGCTTCCAAGTGTTTGAAGCAGTTTAGGTCTCTACAATCTTCCCCTAAGAGCTACACTCTGGGATTACCTCAAATGAAGAAATTCTTTCTAAGTTTGATTTTTTATTATAAATTGAAAATATGTATCTGAAATTTTCTGATACATAAAAATGTACATATTGATGGAGTTCTACATTGTGTTTTTGTACATATATTCAAAATGGAATGTTCAAATGAGGGTATAAACATCTATATTCTCAAATATCTACCCATGATTAGGGGATTTCAAATCTTGTCTTTTAAATATACATAGTTTGCTATTGCTATCTACAGTTGCCCTAATAGCACACCAAGACTTCTCTTCTCATTCCTGTCTATTATTTGACATCAACTATAACCTTTCCCATGCTCCTTTTCTCCCTAGTCCAACCCCAGACTCTGGGGAGCACCATTATATTATTAACTTCTATGAGATGAACTTTCTAAAATCCCACATATGAATGAGGCCATGCAGTGCTTGTCTTCTGTACTCTACTGATTTTACTTCATATAATGATGCCCTGTTATACCTATCATGTCTTAGATCACACTATTTCACCAAAATGAAGGGTTTTTTTTACATTTTATTTGTTCATGTGTGTGCTCATGTGGGGGGGGTGATGTGTCAAGGCATGGTGTGGAGGTCAGAGGACAACTTGTAGGAATCAATTTTCTCCTTCTATCATGTTGTCCCCATGAATCAAACTCAGATGGTCAGTCTTGGCAGCAGACCTATTATCGGGTAGGCTATTAACCAGCTAACCCATTTCAAATGAAGAAACTCCTAATGAAAGAATTTTGATAATGCAACAGGTATGTTTGCTTGCTTGCATGCAAAAAGTGTAACTTCAGTAGTATCTCCCGAGTTCCAACTGATAGCTATCAATTACTGTAGCTCTTGTTAAGGATTCTCTTGCTTAGTAATGAGGGGTGGAGGTAATATTTGAGGGTTCTCATAGCTAATGTAGAGGGGCAAAAAGCTGGGGAGAAGCTGGGAAGGCAAGGGTAAGAACAATAGCAGTCATCAAGCTATCTTGGACTATTCAAGCAGAAAAATCAATAAGGAAACATCAGACTTGAACTGCACCTTAAGTCCAAGGGACCCAGAAACACATATAAAACACCAAAAAAAAAGTAGAATGTGCACTCTTCTTAGTGTGTATGGGATATTTATTCAGATAGACCATATGGTTATGTCACAAAACAAGTCTGATCATATTGAAGAAGACTGAAATCATATAGAATGTACTTTCTGACCACAATTATTTGAAACCATACATCAATGACAGAAGAAATTTCAGAGAGTTCACAGATATATGGAAATAGAACAACATGCTATGAGCAGCTGATGAGCGAGAAGAAAATCAAAGCAGGAGTGTAAGAAATCTCTTGAGACAAAATTTGTAACCTAACACACTCAAACTTATAAAATAAAGAAAACATGATTTTAAGAGCTCCATATTATCAATAAACACCTATATTAAAAAAAGGAAAGAGCCAACATTCCACAGGCAGAGGCAGATGGATCTCTGAGTTCAAGGCCAGTCTGGTGTACATAGTAAGTTCTAGGCCACTAAGGCTAAAAGTTAGACTCTGTCTCAAAAAGCCAAGAAAATAAAAAGAAAGGGGTTGGAGATTTTGCACCATAGTAAAGCACTTCTCTGGCACACAGGAGTCCTGAAGTTTGATCCATAGCACTACAAACAGGAAAAAATGATAAGGAGAGAGATGAATCAGTAATTTAAAAAAAGAACAAATCCAATCAAAGAAAAGTCCAGAATATAATAGCTTACTGACAGAATTCTACTAAGCCCTTAAGAACTAGTATAGTATCAATCCTCTCAAACTTGGCTAAAATAAATGGAGACAAAATAATATTTCTAAATTTATGTTAGAAGGCCATTTGTGACAGTGGGTATGTTTATCTTCAAGGCTGGGAGCTTTTCCTCATAGGATATGTGTGGCAAGCTGTGAGATTGTCACATGCAGCTTATAGTATGTTGAGGCAATCATTGACTAAATGGTATTTATATCTGAGATACAAAGATGGCTCACATTGGAGATCAATAAATGTGATATATCACATTAAAAGATCAAGTCTTGTGGACATCTCAATAGATGCAGAAAAACGTGATAAAATTCCACATTGTTTTCTAACAAAACTGCTTAACTCTCTGGGGGGGGGAGGGCAGGGGTGCCTCAACATACTTATAGGCCACTACAAGAAAGGAAAACTATAGACCAGTATCTCTGATGAAGATAGTTGCAAAAATCCACAGCAAAATATGAGGAAGCTGAAATGAACAAGATATGCTCATTAAATTGTGGCTGTAATAATTATGCTTATGACCACAGATTAGCTTTGGTCTGATAAGTGCTGTTTTTCATTGGGTAGTGGTAACTACAGATACCTATAATGGGTCAAAGTGCTGAGAACAAGTGACATCTATATCACCCTCTTTGAGGTTCAGAGGAAGACAGTGTGGAAGGAATGCAAGCGCCCCAGGAGTAGAAGAGTGGAACGTGGTAGAATGATGCCTTTAGAGTAGAAAGTGACATCACTGTTATACTCCTGATCCCACAGCATCTGAGATTATCTGCACAAGACTGGGCCCTGTGACCTTTCTCTGTAGCTATCTTCATCTGCCTATTTGTGGGAGTTCTGGAGGAAGGCTCAACATCTCCTTCTCCCCATGATACACTCCCACAAATAGGCAGATGAAGATAGCTACAGAGGAGGGTCACAGGGCTCCGCCCCCCCATGGGAAGGAATCATAAGGTTCTACACACCTGTAAGTATCTATGGTCACTGAATGCTCAAGGGAAGAAGAAGAGATCTTTCTTTGAAGCAGTAAGCCACTGGTGGGAAGTCTATGCTCCCATAAGTAATCTCTCACCCAAGATCCTGTAAGCAACACCAATAAAACCCATTGGCTTAGCAAAAACAAACAAATAAATAAGACATAAAAATAGAGGTGGGACTAGGTAGAAAGAGAAGGGAAGGGTAGGGGAAGAAAGGGTTAAGATGCTGAGTAAACAGGATAAAAGTGTTATTCAGATGTATAAAATGACACCATAAAAGCCAGAATTGTGTATATATTAATAAAAAATTTAAAAAGAAGTACAAAAATTCTAGCAAGTTAATTCAATAGCATTAAAAGAATCATTGACCAAATGGTATTTATATCTGAGATACAAAGATGGCTCACATTGGAGATCAATAAATGTGATATATCACATTAAAAGATCAAGTCATGTGGACATCTCAATAGATGCAGAAAAAGTGATAAAATTCCACAGTGTTTTCTAACAAAACTGCTTAACTCTCTGGTGGGAAGGGCAGGGGTGCCTCAACATACTATAAGTTGCATGTGACAATCTCACAGCTTGCCACACAATATCCTATGAGGAAAAGCTCCCAGCCTTGAAGATAAACATACCCACTGTCACCACTTCCATCTGACATGGAACTTGAAGTCCTGGACAGAGTTGTTTAGTAAAGTAGATAGGTAAATCAGTTCATCAATCAATCAACCAAATACATAAGGATGCCCTGAAATTGATACTGCTTGTGTGAAACAACATGTTCAGATAAAAAAAAATGCTAATGCGGTGGTGGCAAACACCTTTAACCCAGTACTTGGAAGGTAGAGGCAGGCAGATCTCTGTGAGTTTGAGGTCAGCCTGGTCTACAAAACTACACAGAGAAATCCTATCTCAAAAAAAAAAAAAAAACAACTAAAGACAAAAACTTCCAAGGATTCCCCCAACACTAATTAGCCAATCTGATAAATTTGTAAAACTATAAAATCAATACACAAAAATCAATAGCATTCCAATAATTAAAAAATTGGTTACATGAAAATGCAGTCTTTGGAATACCATCAGAACATAACATGTCAACCCAAGAGACAAAATATCTGCACATTGAAAAATCACCAAGGAAGGAAAGAAATTAAGGAAGACACAAAGAAATGCAAATAATCCATCTTTCAAAGAAATAGGAAAAAATCCTAAAATCAATTTGAAACCACAAAAGAGCTGGCATAACCACAGCAACCTTGAAAAAGAAACAAAAACAAAAAACAATGGTAGAAACATTATAACACTCAACCTTTAAATCTGTTTTGAAGCTATAATAATCAAAAGAGCATGATACCAGAACAAAAACACACAGACCAACTCTGAAAAACCAAAGCTCAGAAATAAAATCTACATTTGTAGCTAAGAACCTACAGAAGGAAAAGATACAATCACAACAATAGTGTTAGGGAAAAGTAAAATTGCACTTATGTCCATCATCTAAAAAGAAACTCAAATAGAATTGAAAGCTTAAACCTGAGACCCAAAACTATAAAACTAATTAAAACACTGAGGAAAAAGCTTTGTGACATTTGTCTAAGTAAAGAGTATTTGGATATGATCCCAAAAGTACAGGCAACAAAAGCAAAAAATAAAAAATAAATTGGATTGTATCAAAATAAAAGTTTACAAGCAGCAAAGGAAACCGTAAACACAATGAAGAGAAAAGCTGTGCTTGTATTTATAAGCCATCTGTCCCATAATGGGTTAATATGCAAATATCTAAGGATGTCAACCAACTTAATAGCAAGAAAATAGATAGCTCAATTTAAAAATGGGCAAAGGACCTGAAGAGACATTTCTCAAAAGACAACATGCAAATGACCAAGGGTATAAGAAAAAGCACTCAACATCACTAACCACCAAGGAATGCAAATGAAAGTCACAATGAAATATCGCCTCCTGCCTTTTAGGATTAGCTACTGTTAAGAGAAAAACTTTAGACCTATTACATTGAATATAACTGAACTGGACAAGGAAAACTTCTGAGAGTTGGACAGTATACAAACTGAGAAGAGACACAGAAGGATTCAGGGGCTGCCACATAGCTGAATAATCTTTACAGAAATAGGAAGTGGGGTACAAAGGCACTGGTGAGTTAAAGCTTAAGTTTGCCTTACTTGAACCTGGTTTGAATAGATGGCTTCCTGTGGATGACTGAAGCAAGGCAACCTACTACAAAACTAGGTGACACTCTACATATCAGGTTAAGCACAGTCCATTATGTATGGAGAAACAGGCCAAACTTCAGTATATATTGAAGCAACAAACTTAATGAAGCATAATGCTGTTCCAGAAAAGAAAAAAGACAGGATGTCAGTGAGGAGGAGAACAGAGAAGCCATGCACACTGTTGTAAACTAGTTCAGCAACTATGCAAAGTGGATGGAGAGTTGCCTCAAAATACCAAAGTGTGGTTCATGGATGGCCCAGCAATTCCACTTCTAGATTTATGGACAAAGGGCATGAAGTGGTTGCCCAAGATCATACAGAAAAGCCGGGATTTGAACCCATGCCTGTCCCACTTGTCTGTTCTGTCCCTGACTACCCACACATGCAACATATCTGTCCCCTTATCTACTGCACTACAGTTATGGTAACTATATTGGGTGTCTAACAGGCTTCCATATCCCTACACTAGACTGTTTGTCTCTGGAAGGCCTGAATACCTCTGTGTGGGGCCTTGGTGAGAGAGTATCCCTGGCTCCCTCAAAGTGAGAGCTTTCTGTTTATGTCCTTCCTCTGTTCTTGGTCTATTTCCTCCACAATACACTCACTTCAATATACAATTATTTCCTTTTCTGCATAGTGATGTGTCTCTTCCTATCCCTATGATACATATCATCATAACTGACAAAATATCTTTCTCTTTTAGCATTTTGTTGATAAATCCAGCTACAGTTCCTATCATATAGTCAGCAAACACCTGTTGAATAAATGGGTAAGTTCATCCATTCGCATTGTGTCTCTCCACTATATATCCCATTTAATGATGAGGGTAAAAATGTAAAGAAAAGGAAAAAAGGTTATGTCTACCAGATGGAAGAAAGAGATCACTCCTCCACACATTACCCAAAGGGCCCCATTGCTAGACAAGAGAATATGCTGTCTATGTGGCTGTGTCCTCTTAAAGAAAGAGTAGTACTTTTCATATAAGAGATGCGTGTATAAATAGTAGTTCAACATTCCAGTCACATGGTGATGACAAACATCTTCAGGCTCTACCCTGAAGGACACTAAAGAACAGGCAAGGCTGATATCCATCAAAGGTGTCAGAGATGTCAGCAAGTTGTCTCAGCCAAACTCTGGCTGAAGACGGTTGAGTTCAATGGCTTTCTCCCTGTCAGCCCAAGGCAGAACTTTACAGCAAACAATTAAGTCCACAGAACTGGTAGCTGGGGAGGTGAGGAGGTCAAGTTCAATGAAATCCTTCCAACATTGCCAGGACCTCCTTGCCACTCTAAAGACACCTGCTCCAGGCATATACACTTGCTATTTTAGCATCCTGTTCTATCTGAGCACGTGGCCAGAGCTGGTTCAGGGAGTGGTGTTTGAGTTAAAGTGAGGTTAGCTGGAGCAGGAAGGAGATAAAGACTCAGTAGAGATCCTTTCTATAAAACCTAGGAAAATACTTCCTAGGCTATTGTTAAGAGGAAACCGGGAAGTCAGCACATCCTTTTGTTCAAGTTCCATCTTCACTGAGTTCAAGTTTGTAGGCTAGTGCCAGGGTCATCTTAAAGCAATGGAATCCAGCACCAAACCCAGGCTTCCTTCATCTAACAACAGCTAAGCTCAGTATCATTTGGCCTCTATTAGGAAATTCTCATTGCATATTTTGTAGATGATATAGAGTTTCTATTGCTGTGTGATTATATTAATTAAAGGTATCATGGTTGGCATCACCAGGGTCATTGTCGTCATCATCATTGTCCTAGAACACCTGAAGTTTTAAATGAACTTTTAACAACTTACTAAGCACCTTTGGAAAACCAGAATCTTTTAATTCTGACAGCTACTGCCCCACTCTGAACAAAAGAAATGTATTACTGAGAGTTTGTCACACTGGTTTAGAATCAAATTCACACTAGTTCCAGCTCAAATGGAAGATTTCTCTAGGATACAGATTGCCTAACACAACATAAAAACAGGCAATGAGCCAGGCATCTACAGGACAGGTTTTGGGGCCTAGAAGCCCTGGGGACTTGGGAAGCCCTGGAGACCCCATCACTTTCCTGTGATTTCCAGGCTGCTTTGTTAGTTTCTCATTATTTGATTGGCTCCCTCTGACACTCAAACTATTCCTGAGTGCTATACAAACCTGAATGTCCAGACACTCATGGATTCACCTTCTCTTTTTATATCCATCCTCCCCAACCCCTCACAATTTTCTTCTATCCCAAGATTGCAGAGTAAAGAACCATTGGTTCATATTTGCTCAGATATCCATTCTTAGATTCCCTATACCTGCTATCCAAGTATAGGGTTTGAGTTTGTGGTGTACGAAGAGTTACGCTGACCAAAAGTCTGTCTAGTGTGAGAATTTGAGAGCTGAAAGGATAAATTTATTTGGATGATGTATGAATTCACCTAAGATTCTATATAGTATTTCAAAGGCTTATTAGTGTTATTGATGTTGTTGCTATTGTCTAAGACCATTTTGCAGGCAAGAATCAGAACCTGAAACCCATTTCCCAGATGCTCAGTGTATTTCTGGTAGGGCCCCTGGGAAAAGCCTGTATTCTGTTTATTCAGATATGTCTCTGGCATTCATCCCTATGCATTACAAGGACTTGACATTTAATGTCTTAAGCTAGTGGTTGTCTCTACTCTCTGTAGAATCATAGCAACATCAGTAGCTCTCTTTTCAGGTCAAAGAAAGACAAGGACATGGGCTAGGAAGATGGCTCCCTGGATATACTGTTTGCCATGCAAGTATGAGGACCCAAATGCAGTCCCCAGAACCCTTGTAAATAACCCCAGCATGGAGGCCGGCACTCTCAATCCCAGTGCAGAAACAGGGTGAATCCCGGGCACTGACTTAGCCTAGTCAGCAAGTCTCAGGGCAATGAGAAAATCAGTTTCAAAAACCAAGATGGAATGACAGCTAAGGCTGACCTTAGGACTCCACACATGTGTGTGATGCGCACGCACTCGTTCATGCGTGCGTGCGTGTGTGCATGTGCAGACACACACACACACACACACACACACACACACACACACACACACACACACAGAGCCCACAAAGAAAAAGAGAGAAACAGACAGTCACAGACAGAGAGAGACTGATTGACCCCTCAGACTGGTTCAGAAGAGATTTCTTCATCTTCTCAGGAAAGATGAGGCTCTTTGCCCCTCCCCCAACTTCAGAGACGATATCTTCTTCTTCTTCTTCCTCATCATCATCATCTCTCATTTCTAGCATAGCTTCAGAAACCAAACTCACTCACACTGGCTCTGGAAACAACAGAGAAAGGATAGGTAGTGGGCCTTGTGAGTGTTTGCAGAGCAACACTGGAGAGCACAATACACAACACACTGGGGGACTCAGGCAGGAGGAGCTGGCAGCAACTCTAAGCACTGTGCCAACTCAGTGTGTGGTGGGCACAAAGCTCTCACAGCCTACTAGGAGTCAGCAGGTTTAGTGGACCCTGTCTAAGGACCAAACATGCTTGTGAGCGGAAGAATTTTTAATTTCTATGGTAATAAGGAGCTTAAACTCCATTTCTATTTACAGGCTAAACTTATGCGCTATATCCCTTTGCCCCAGGCTGATCACTATGATATGCAGATTTGCCGGGCCTGGCAGTGACTAAAGAGAAACTACATGAGGAGGAATTACAGTTAGAAGATAAAAAGAACTCAGTGATTAAAGGCGTTGAAAGATACTGAAACAGAGAAGGGATTGAAGGGGAAAGGCCTTAAAGGCCTGTTGAAAATGAGCCAGGTGGAGTTCAATTCAACTGCTGGAAACTCCAAAACTCTTATAATAGCCAAGGGGGCAAGGCAAATATACCCTGAAGACTCCTTGGAGCTCCTTTGCTAATCTAATCAGTGGTTGACAGACAGCAGTGTGCACTAGAACCCCAAGGTACCTGTCCAAATTGTGCACCTCTACTCCTTTCAAAAACCTACAGGCAAGCCTACTTCTACCTTTTGGCTGAAATACATAGAATATATTCAATATTTGAAGGATAAAATTCATTATCTGGCTGGCACTGGATAGTAGCTTCCAGGGTGGTGGAAGGATTAATAGATTTACATAAAGAACACCTCCAGCCCACTCCACCTTCTGCAAGACTTTCCATTCCACAACACTCTAGCACTGAGGGGAAACTTCTAGAAGAATAATCCCAGTTTTGTCAAGTCTCACAGGGCAGATAGGCATCTCAAACAAGGAAAAATAAACTTCTTTTCTCTGCCTGCATGTCCCGTCACGGAAGTTTGGTCCTTAAAGAAAGATTTTAAGACCTTTAAAATGTCCTCCTCGGGAGCTAAGGTAGGTGGAGTAGAAGAACCATACCAAATAGTCTTTTGCTCACTGTGTAACTTCTGCATTGAAAATAGTCAAAATGATATTTCTGGACGAGAATGTGATCAAATTACAAGGTTCACTTGTCCCAGAGAGATCTTCGACCATTTTGTTGTTGCATTCATGCTATTTAACTGATTCATGAATTGCAATAAGGTCGCTTTGTCCTTGACAGTTTGAGTTGTCTTGCAACTTGGGATTTTTATTTATTTCCTTTGGGAGAAAGGGAAACACAAAAGAATCTTAGAAGTGGCCTGGAGCCACACAATAACATAACTGCTACATGCGAAGGGAAGGAAGGCCTGTAAATGGAGCTTCCTGGATTCCACGTCAGGGCATCTTAGATGCAGACATGGTTCTATATGACTTTGAATGGTACACTTTATTATGTGGCCCCTCAAGCTTCTCATCTGTAAAATGGGAGGCCCTAACCCTGACCTTCACATCCCCTAGGGTTGTTCTAATGACCTAGTCTCCCAAGACTCTTCCCATGTAGAGATTATACTCTACAGAGGTGAAACAGATACAAGTTATAAATAGCACACAACACACATAGTAAGCTATACTGACATGTTAGAAATACTACATGTTACATAAGAGTAACTAGAGAAAAGGTGAAGCAAGGAAGACTAATAGAGCTTCAGGATATAAATGAGATCAAATTCCAACCATGGAGAAGAGCAAGAGCTCACTGAGAAAGTAATGTTAAGCAAAGATTTGAAGTTACGGAGGCAGTGAGCCATGTGGCTTTCTGCAGGAGGAAAACACTAAGCAGGATAAGTAGCCTAAGCCTAGTCTAACTTGTCAGAGTTTTCCACTCAAAGAAATTATGCCTTCATCTACAGCAGTGTTTTCAACCTTCCTAATGCTGCAACCCTTTAATACAGTTTCTTATATTTTGGTGACCCCCAACCATAAAATTATTTCCATTGCTACTTCATAACTGTAATTTTGCTACTGTCATGAAACATAATGTGACCTCTCACATTGAATTCTAGTAAGACTTGTGACTATGATGCTCCATAACTCCTGAGGCTGAGACAGAAAACATCTTCCTGGTAACCTCAAGACATTCATTCTTGACATTCAGGCATTTCATTGTGAAGAAACCAGGTAAAATAATGCAAAGAACAACTCTGGCCTTTGTCTCCAGCTGAGGTCCTGGCAGACAGCTGTCACCAACCATTGAGAAAGCCAACTAACCTACAGGTGGTTCCATTTTGCAGCCATCATCACCTCAGCTACTGAGTCTTCTCACTGAAATTACAAACATTATGGAACAGAAACAAAACATGTTTACTGTGTCTGTAATAAACTTCTGACATACATAATCCATAGGTGTAGCAAAATGTTTACTCTGTGCTTCTAAATTCAAGTGGTTTGTTATGCAACCACTTTGCAGGCAATTACTATATTAGTAAAGAGCCTTACCCCAACTAATAATACAGTGCTATTTTGAAGTGTGTCTCATGATTATATACCTTCCACAGGCACCAAATAGGGTTCCTAACTAATATCTCTCCAATAGTCTCAAAGGAGCTCATCAAAATGGGACAGAACAAAACTTAGATAATATTTAAAGAAGTATCACATAGTTATCTAAAAGTGGATATTGTAACAACTTTTAACTATTTAGAAGAAAATTTAGATTCAGCACTTAAATAAGTTCAATATGGTTCAGAGAGCTGAATGTAAGAAGTGAAACAATGAAGAAACCATGGCTCAAGGTGTATTTTGTTTCTTGCAGGGAAAGATCTTTAGTATTCAGAAGCAAAGAATTACAAAAGGAAATATTAATAGATTGGATTGTATGACAAAATCATAAGCAATATTAAAAGACAATGAATGAGGAGTAATATCTGAAGAAAATATTATAACCAAAGAACAAATAGTAAAAAGCAAACATACTAAACAAAAACACTAAGATCCCAATTGATTAATGAGCAATAGACACAAGCAGAAAAATTCTAAATGAGAAAAATCCAAATGGTAAATATCCAGCCTGGTGAGTTATCAGAGAGCTTCAAATTAAAATACTAATGAGGTAATAATGATCTCCATCTATAATAATAGCCAAATGATAATGAAGGTGTATGTTGGCCTGAACAGTCTCACACATTATGGGCAGTACTTGCTTTTACAAACCTTTGATGAAGTAAGTTGGCAACATGCATAACAAAAGTATTTGAAAACAATTTACAGCAAATTCCTACCATTAGAGAAATAGTTGAACAAATCATGTTACATTCACTTTAGAAACATTATGTATCTATTTAACTCTTGTTTACAAAGAGTTTTTAATGATGTGCAAAATGTAGTCATATTTTAAGTAAATAAATATATGCAAATATATTTATATTTCTTTAAAGAACAAAGTCTAAGATGATGCACCAAAAATATCTCCAGGAATTACTGGTGAATGCCTGTATTTACTTTATGCATTTCTTGGGGTTCTTTTTGTTGTTATCTGGTTCTTGTGAAAACAAAAGAAGAAACCAGAGCTAAATGGGTAAAGACACTTGTTGCCAAGCCAAAGACCAGGGTTCACTCCTCCAGAACCCATATGGTAGGAGACAGACAACTCCTGAAGGTTGTCTTCATATATCTATACATACACAGATGTACTTTGGCAGGTGTGTGCACAACACACACACACACACACACACACACACACACACACACGCAAATAAATAAATAAAATTCAAAAATTTTTCCAGGAATCAACATGCAGCAGAGTAATGATGTATTGGTTTTAATGAGCTGAAGAGAAATAAACTCATCCAGTGGAGAAGGGTACCTTCTAATTTGCCTTCCTGGTAAAAGAAGCCATGAGGCTTGTCCTTATTCCTACACTGAATATTTATCATAAATTACATTGCAGTAAAGCTGTGTGCATGCACACACCCACCTACACAAGAAAACCTCACTTTTCCCACCTGCTCTCTTCTTGACAAAGCTCTAGGTGTTTTCAGAAAAAAGACCTCAGAACGATGACAGGGGATTAACTGAAGTGGTTTGAGAGCATTGTCAATTCAGAAGAATGGATAACTTTTTTCTGTTTGTCAAGCATAGATCCTGGCAGAGGACACAGCTGAAGAAGAATGACATACACCCTGAAGTCTTCCCAGGTCTCAATTTCAGATAAAAAGGTGGTCATACTGGGTAGTTACTCAGGGTTTGGGTGACCAAACGTTGCTTTACAGTTCTTCCTTCCTGACATAGGTTTGTTCTCACTTCTGGGTTACAATAAGCAGTTTAAGAGGTGTACAGCCTCTCTCTTTGGAAGCTCCTCAGGGAATTCCAAAGGACTCTTTGATGGTAGCTAAGGGTACATGGACTCCTTAGCTTGTCTTCAAGAATTAAGGCTTTCATGCTGTCCATTCAGGGCTGCAGTTCTGGCCACTGATTCTGATGTTTCATCAAAGTGACAGTTTGGTGCTATGGGCTCCTGTTTCAAACAGGCAAGAGATCCAAGTATCATTTGTCATGATTAATGATAAGAAGCCCGGAATCTGATGCCATGGTTTCAGCTGCCTCTTCCCTGCCACACTTCAAAAATTGTACCTGAAGCCAGGATGGCATGTGGAGTGGGTAGAGGGAGTGACAGGAGGGAAGATGGGTGCTGGGATCCAGATAATGTCTGACACTGGGTCAGCCCATGCCAAGGGAGCAGCAGACGCTAAGGCGGAACCAGCCTCTACTGCTTGGCAGTTGTAGAGGTAGGAAATGTACATTCCTCAGTAATAATGAAGAAACAAAATGAGCACTGGGCTCTGATGCTTATTGCAAGTCAGAGACAAGAGGGACAGAGAAAACGAAAATCAGTGATGCAGATCAAGGTGGTAGAGATCAGTCCAGAAATAGAACCCAGAAGGAAACTAATGGGTCCAGGAAGAGAATTTCACAACAGCTTTCAAAGCAGTCTCAAAGGAAGCCAGATGGATGAATCAGTTGAGCCACAGGAGCCTATGCATGAACTAAGAAGGGGCCCATGGAACTGAAGTCCCTTCCTGTACTCCATGATACAGACACATCATCAGAACAACAAAAACACCCATTGCTTCCTCAATACCCAGACAGTAGTGGCCCTCCCTAACAACCACCTCCCCTCTAGGCCTCAAAGTATCTTTGGATCCTACAATGTCTCCCCAAAATACCAGCTACTAGGTGGTAAAGCAGATTACCTGTGTATCATGGGAATCTGGTTTGCAATGGGATAAGTTCTGTGGGTGTGACTCACACTTAGCAGAAGGAAAAATACCAGTTCCATGAAAGGTCAGTCTAATACTAATAACGTCTAATGTAATACTAATAATGTCTCTAAAAGAGATATTCCCCAGCACCAAATCGTGCATCTACTGATCCCCCAGGCAAAGGAGGTGTGAGCAAACAAGTGAGTCCTACTGCCTAAGGATTTGAGCACACAAAAACACCTGGCATGATTTTCATTTTGACTTTGGATGGTCGTAAATCATTTCCTTCTCTTTGATTTCCTTCACTAGTCCCCACTCTACTCCTATCACCTAGAATCAACTTGACAACTGTCAACTTAAGCTCAGTATGGAAAATGCTCTGCTCCTGTGACAAAGGCTGACATACTTGAAATAAACCTCACCAATAACATGCTGGATCCAAAGGGACTAAGTGAAATATCAGACACATCAGATCAGACATTTCCCTCCCCTTTGAGAGCAATTCCAAATCCAAGAGAAAAAGTCAGATGTTTTAAGTACAGGACATTGCTAGAGTTCTTGCTTAAGGCAGTTGCCAGGCCATGGACAAGACAGCCCTACCACCAGCATGCCTTCAGAGGAAATGCTGTTGATATTGTTCAAACACTCTTCAGGTACTTTGCCTACACACAGCCAATGTTATTTCTTAACCTGCTGAGAAGAAAAAGAAGCATGCATGATGCATGTTCTGAGAAGAAAGAGAAACATGCATGATGCATGCTTTCCCACGAGTAAGCTAAGAGATGTATGAGATCATTTGCAGAAAAGCCTAAGAGATACAAAGAGTAGATTCTGCATTCAAGCATAGATAATTCCCACATCAGAAGAGTCTCTGTGAATGACACTGGAGGAGCATTTGTAGAAGCCAACATCTGTGGACTCAACTTCTAGCATCTGTCTTTACCCGACTCAAAATCCCTCCCTGAGAGGTGAACCTCCTTAGCAGCCCTTGCTTGCTGTCAGTCAGTCAAAATTAGAAGCAGAGTAAACTCTTTCTACCTTAAATTGTTTTATGTCAGGGTATTTTGTCACAGATACAAAATGAAACTAAAACAGTACATAGAGACAGGAATGAAAAAATGGCTCAGGTACATGTATGCAAATGTTTATAGAAGAGTTATTATCAGTAGACAGAAGATGGAAACAACCCAGATACTCACCAACAAATGAATGGACAAACAAAATGTGGTATAAACATAGAGCAGGATGTCATTTGGATATATAAGGATGAAATATTGGTGCATCTACAACCCTGATAAACTTTAAAAATATGTTAAGTGGGCTGGAGAGACGTAGACTAAATGCTTTGGCTATATAGTATGAGGACCTAACTTCAGGTCCCCAAAACACACATAAAGCTAGATGGATCTGTGATCATGATATTCCTACTGCAAGGCAAGAAGTGGAGATAAGAGCTCTCTAACCCTTGTCACATGCCAAAGCTTGTTGCTCAACTAGCCTTGTACATATTTCATTGAAAACGAAACACAAGGTAAAACATAAGGACTAACATCCAAGCTGTCCTCTGACTTCCACACACAGTTTATGACATGTGTGCCTGTGTACATGCACATACACACATACACACATGCACACACGAATACACACACACATACATATTAAGTGAAACAAGCATGTCATAGAAGAACAAATAAGATTCTGCTATTCCCTGATCTTTGTCTTGATCTGATAGGATTACTTCGGCAGCCCTGTGGAAGAGTATAGTATTTGCATTTTACTGAGCGCAGACTGTACCAAGATGGTGAGACAGGGCAAATATTGATGCAGATAAAACAGTAAAAGCCTTTCATCATGTCCAGGCACACAGGAAGAAGGAAGCATGCTTCACAGAGACAGAATAAATGAAAAGAAGGGGATAGAAAAGAATTATAGAATATATAGGGTAAGGTAAAAGAAGTAAGACAATTCCCAGGTTCCTCACTTGGAAGACCAAACTAGCATGTGGTATGAAGGGAAGCCATAAAGTGAGATCACACATCTTGAACAATGCCTGGCTGCCTAGTTATAGCTCACCTGCCTTCCCCAATTCCTTCTGGGTGGGTTTTCCAATCTGCAGGTTAATGACATGTTGGAATTAGCACACACTGAAGATAATCTTGTCAATCATCTTTCCTGGCCAGCTGCCAGGGTGGTTATCAGCATCCTGCAGGCTCAGCGCCTGGCCTATCATAGAGTGGTGCTACATCCAACATAGGAACCCACAGGGTGTCTCCACTCAGCTCTGTCAGGAGTGCCTGCAGACCAGAAACTCATTGTTTTTCATGCTTTTTACCAGCCCGGTTCCTGATACATAGTGACCCTAACTCAAGAGCAATGGCAGTTTTGTGCCCTGACTGTCCTCTTGGGGACTCTGTTTGTTTGATGCACTCGTAATGATCTCATTCCATACTTCTGGATCTCTCTGCAATGTTTTCTTATTGAGATATTGTCTTCCCTCCCTTCCCTTGACTTTACAGGCTAGATAGTCTTTGGGTTATTTTACCTTTCAAATTCTTAGTTTTCTAATCTTTAAAATGATCCCAACTCTGATACTGTAGTCAGTATTAATGAAGATAAATAAAGATGATGCTTAGAATAACATCTAAAGTATGATAAACTTCCATTACATGCCAGCAATTGTGATGATGGACACGATGGGCATGATGGTGATGGTAGTAAGAGTGATGACAGGGGTGCTAACAGTGGGGGTGATAAATATGATGCTGGTGATGATAATGGACATGAAGATGATAGCGGTGATGAATTTGATGCTGGTGATAGATATGAAGATAATAATGGTGATGGCAGTGCTGGATGTCATGGTGCTCACAATGGACATGAAGAGGATGATGGTAACAATGATGATGATGGAGATGATGACTGTGTGGTTTGAATGTAAAATGTACTTCTTGGGCTCATGTCTGAACATTTGATTCCTAGTTGGCGCCACTCTTTTGAAAGGTTATGGAAAATTTTAAATGGGGTCTAACTGGCAGGAATAGAGTAGAAATCAGGAGCATAGAGGTAGGGTTTATAGGTTAGAGCCCAGCCTGAGTCTCTTGGATCCCTTGTCTTTGAAGATATAATAAATAGTCACTTCAGGTTTCTACCACTATGGAACCATACTTCCAAGCCTTCCCCCATCATGATGGACTTCAAACTGTGAACCAAAATAAATTATTTTCCTGTAAGTTGTTGCTTGTCCAGTATTTGGTCACAGCAACAAGACAAGTATCTAACATAATGATGACACACACATGATGGTGACAGTGATAAAGGTGACCCTGTATTCCTTTAGAGCACTCAATGGAAATAGAGCTCACCTCTGCTTTGAACTGGCTCTCAGGCTTGAGCCTCTTGAAAGACCCCTGCCCATTAGCTCCCTCTCTCGCTCTCACACACTCGGTGACACGCCCGCGCGCACGCACCCACACGCCCGGCTGCCGGCGCCCTCCCAAGCTGATCCACCCCGGCGGGGCCGCGCCCCCGGCCACCCGCCTGGCACCGCGCCCCGGGCCAGGGCCGAGCGAGGAGCCCGCAAGGCGGCGGGAGGGAGAGTGTCAGGCAGGCCGGCCCGGGGCCCCCGCCCCCGCGCCCCCCGCCCGATGGGGAACGCTCCATCCCAAGGTCAGCCATCTGGACACGGAGGGAGGAACTGCCGGATCTGTTGTACCCAAGATTAGATAGAGCCAAGGCCGCTTCGCCTGATTACCAGACCTTGAGAACATGCTGACTTGAAATAACTCTGTACCTCATTTAAATTGTCCAATAGAATCCCTGTAACTATGCTTTTCGCTTCTGTACTGTGCTTTTTGCTATATAAGGACCCCTCTCCCTTAGCTCGGCGCGCTTGGCCTCACAGAAGCTAAGTCGCCCCGGGTACCCGTGTATCCAATAAAGCCTCTTGCTTTTTGCATCCAAGTTCGTGGTCTCGCTGATTCCTGGGTACGGGTCTCCTTCTATGAAAGTACCTCTTCGGGGGTCTTTCACTCTCATGTAAGATTTTCTTGTCTGTGCTTCCATCTTCCCAAGATCCTTGATTCCACCTTCTCTTGCACCACCTACCTTCCCAGCACTCAAAGTAAAAATCAGGGTCTTCAGGTTAGAAAGGTTAGCACTAATCTAAACCAGCACATTTATACCCTAAGTAAGATGAGGCTCATTGAAGTCCTTCATTTGGGATCATTGTCTCCTTTGGTTCCTTTAGTGTTACATTTATGGATCAGAAATAAATACTCAATGTTTTTATCCTGTCCATAACGTGAAGCTGGACACTGATGTGGGCCAGACTCACAGGTTGATCCCTTTGCACTTGCTACTCTAATCTAAAGCTTTCTTCCTCTATCTCTGTCACTTGCATGGTTCCTATTTCCTACGCTAATGTCAGCTTGTCACAATAGCCTTTCCTACTCATCCCCTGCAAACAAGTAGCCCTTACCACCTGCTGTCTTCCGTGCTTATCACTAGCTGCTATGTATCTCTTGGCTTATTGTTAGCACTCCCAGTGGAATGTTAATGCTGTGACAGCAGGAAATTTTTCTGTTTTGTTCACTGCTCTATCCCTTTTGCCTCAAATGATACCTGGAACACAGTAGCTATTGAATAAATAAATAACTGTTCATTTGATCGTTCAGGGGGAAACTCAGTCCATTGTTCATGGGATGAATTCACAAGGCTTCACAAGGTACACAACTATACAGAATGTAGAGCAAATTAGGTAAATTCCCACTCCCACCTGTATATTGACTTTATTCTAACTGTTGTTAGCTTATAAACAAGGCATCCAGGCAAGAGTGGTGTTCCATGTGGCTGCCCATGGCTTTTAGAGAAGAATCCAGGGGGTGTTCTCCCCTATAGAATGACTGGCTGGCACACAACCCCCAGATAAGCATAGGAAAGGAAGGCCCTCTTCCTTCTGGTCAGCCCTGGGCTTCTGGATCCTTCCAGATCCAAAAGAGACATGAGCACAAGAACAGAACATTAGTGGGCCCACCTGTTTACTGCAATCTGTGGGTCCATTATCCCACCCATCCCAACTTGGGACACAAGCTGAGAAGAGCATTGTTCAGTGAGAAAGCCTTGACTACTATTGTGCAGCATCAAAAGCTGTCTCTTTGATTTTGTTAGATTGAAGGGTAAATCAAGCCCACAGCTTTTTGTTTACCAAGAAACCACCTGTTTACCATTTGTAAAGGGACTTGATTGCCTCTGAGAAATACCAGTGTGGAGCTGCAGCATTCTATACCCTGTGGAAAAGGGAGAGGCACAGAAATCAGAGAAAAGACAAAGGAGGAAGTTCTGGGCTTTCAGGAAATTAGGTCTCCAGGAGGCTCAGTGAAAATAATGGAAACTGTGACAAGCCAGGCCTTACATTAAGCACACTGTCCACTGTGTGTGTTAACCTTAGAAAACTTCTGCAATTATCTGTACTTTATACATTAAGGCACAGAAACTCTGAGGTCATATGATTTGTCTGAGCTTCAATAGTCTACAAACTATAAACTTCAAGCCTAATTTTGTTTACTAACCATTGTTCCTAGGCAAATCTGTTGGACTGTCCTTCTAGGCTTTTTTCTAATACAAGCTCAGTCAGCTTTGATTTTGATAGTATCAATAGGGTTCTCGTTCCTTCCCAGACTCAGAAGAAAGACAAGCAACAGATCTGAAAATGGTAGACCTGCTTGTGTCCTACCACTCTCCTAACCATGCCCCAGCTGTAAAAGAAAAGAGTAGGACACTGCCTTCAGAACTGGATGTCACCATTGGGATCAGGTCACCACCAAGGCCTGGAAAGTCCCAATGAGTTAAATGAGTTTCCAGTCTCTGTGACAAAGGAGCACACTTTTCATGTTATTAAGGAGCTATGCACTCAAAGGACAAGAACTTGGCTGGTACAGTGGCCACAGGTATAGCAGAATGCATAGCTAGGTGACTATAAAACCCTACTGCATGATTATGTGAAGTACAGGGCTACCAGGTCTAAGTGGAAAGTGACATCAGGCAATAACCCTGGCCAGTGATCCAAGATGTAATGAGAAGACCAAAGGAGAGCAAAGAAATGGGCCAGAGTTAGAGGCCACACAGAATCAGCAGGCTGGCCAGGGAGGGGAAGCACAGGCCTGACCATTGGGCAGGAAGCAGGCACAAACTCCCTCAGGAAAGGCAACTCCATCCAGCATCCTTTAACTCACAGGTACTATGAACTCAGAACCAGGGCATTGAGCTCTCTCTTGCTGGGAGCATACAGGTGGCTACACCACAAACATCTTGAGGCTACTAGAAGACACAGACCTGAACCAGGGAACAGAATCCCTCCTCCAATCCACATGCCTGGGTTGGACATAATCTGATGTGGAAAACTTCCCATATTTAGACAAGACAGTTTAAGGGAATACTCCTGTTTTAAAGTGGTCCTTCATTCTCAAACTGGCAGTCACTGACAAGGCACAGCATTTCCAATGAGCATGCCTTAACACACAGCTCCTCCATTGAGGTGGGGTTGGGATGGAAGCATTGTTCAACTGCCTGCAAACTTGGCTAGGAGGGAACTTTATCTCTGTGTGTAATTCTTATCTCACCCTTGACTCCATGACACTCTATGAGCTGGCTTTAAACTTCTCTGTTTCAAGTCCTTATTCTAATGCCTTCTCCCTCCCAAGCCAATGCCACAGTTCCACTTGCATCCTGGGGGCCCTCAGAGGGATGTTTCTAGACAATGGTCTATCTGACTTGTCTCAAAAGATGGGGGGCTTGTTTTACCCAACTGCCCACAAAGCGCAGAGTTACCATTCTTTGAAACAAAGAAAACAAGCCTACTTATGAGTCAGAGGAAAAATTGGTTGCCACACCCAAGTTATTCTTTTAGGGAAAACTTTCTCTTCTGTGTTAGAAGCAACCAAGTAAGTTCCCTGTAAAATCTGTTAAGAAGCCAGGCTGAAACTGCGTGGACTCATCTGCCAAAGAGAAGAAAGGCCATCTGAAGTATTTCAAAGGGATAAGTTATCACTTCGTTGTCATTTGATGCTAATCCAACTCTATCACCCAAGATGGTTTTCTCTGACAGCCAATGTCCCAGGGCATATCTGAGAACCCAATCTTGCAAATTTCTTCTACATCTATGCAGGGCTGCTGTCTTGTCAGAGAGAGAATAGGGAAATGCCATCTTTTTTGCCAGCCCATCCTTAGAGAAAAGTCTGCCTCATTACTGACAAGGCCACTTAGTCATCTCTCAGAGAAAATCTCCTGGCTATGGCAAAAAGACCCACCTACTCTCCCTCCTGCCTGCTCTGTGTTCTTGCTGCCTGCCAGCTTCTATCTTGAGCCTGTCTGTGCCCATTTCAGAATGAACTGTGATGCAGAAATCACAGAAAGGCTTATGGAAAGTCAAGAGGATGGTGTCAATCTGCTGGCCTGGGGTAGGCTGAGCCATAGCCCTTTACTGACTTTCTGAGTAACCCTCATGGCAGTGAATCTTAAATATTATGGGTCACAGGCACTGTTGAGAAGCAGATGAAAGCTATAGACCCTCTACTTTTGAACCAGAGCCTAAAGCCTTTAATTTCCTGGCTGTCTCCAACCCCAAGACCTGCCTAGCTCCCACTTTGTGGATCTCCAGAAGTCTATAGATAGATTTTGAGTTTGGGTGTTGAAAAAAAAATAGTCTAAGAGAGCTTATGAGGTCATACGCTTGAGAAGTAGGAGAACTATAGTTTAATTCCCATATATCTAACTGGTCACATTTTGCATATGTTCCACCCCATAAATACATCAGATGACTGGGGCTAGAGCTCAATTGATAGAATGTTCTCCTAGTATGCACAAGGTTCTGAATTTGATTTCCTAGAACCACACATACTAGTCATGGTGGCACATGCTTATAATCCTAGCACTTGGGGAAGAGGGAGAGAGAGGAAGGGAGGGAGGGAGAGAGACCAGACATCCAACAAATCAAGATCATTCTGGCTACATAGTGACTTCAAGGACAACATGAAAGGACTATAAAGAAACCTTGTCTCAGAAAATAAATATGACTAATGATTAATTACCTTTTAAGGGGGTCCTAAAGGTTCTATGAAACAATGATTTAGGGCAAATGAGGAAACAGGGCTTTGTGACTGTTCTTTCATTCTTCCCTTACAGCTAGAATAGTTTTTCTGACCTCATAATGTTGGGAAAATTCTCTGGATTAACATTTCACAAGGCCCGTTCCACTGCTAATTTACCAGTACACTAGATACGGCCAGGACAGAAAGATGAGCCAAGGACAGGTAGGTAGCTCTATGAAGAGGCCTGTCACAAGATATTGTAACTTCTTTTTCTTGTTGCTGTACATAACGTAAAACAAGAATGCAAGGGATTACTTGGGCTTACAGTTCAAGGTGTTACAGTCCATTGTGGCATGGAAGGCTGAGAAGAACTTTAGATTAGCTGTCATACTGTGTCATCTGTAGTCAGGGAACAAACAGGAAGCAGGGCTGGTTGTTCTATGAAACCCACTCTCAGTGACCTACTTCTTTCATCAAGACTCCTCCTCCCCACCCCACAACCTTCCAAACCAGCTAGAAACCAAGTATTCAATACTTAAGCCTCTACTTGGACAGTTCACATTAAAACCATAACACAAGCATGCTTTGGATCTTGCCTGCATCCCAAGAGAATAAAGGTCTACAGTTAACATTATAGCCTTGGGGTGGACTGGTTTCTGACAGAGGTACCCTACAAATGATAAGGAGCAAAGCAAAGAAGAAAACCCTTGTAGGAAAAGGGGGATGTAGTCTTCCTAGCCCTTGCTTGCAAAGCTTCCAGTTCAGGGAGCTGAGCCTTGCAAAGTTCTAGGGGCACACTGCGAATGCTCAAGGAAACAGCAGGCTGCTCCCTCCCCATTCAGTGTCACACTGTGTTACTGGAATTGTTCTGCTAACTTGCTAAATCGCTATAATTAAAACTGGGCTATTATCATTAATTATGATCTTCCCTCTTCTGATTGGTGGGTTGGTGCTTTCACCAAGTTACAAAGAGCAGGAGTCCTATGTCGTACAGGAAATAAGGGAGATAGAGGGGCTGAACTGTTCTGACTTTGAAGCAATGGGCACGAGGGCAGCATTGTCGGGCTAAGCAAACTTTTGTGTCCATAGGAAGGGCTTCCCTGTCTGCTCCTCCAGACACAACAGGCTCTGACCACCTCCCTCCTTCTCCACAGGCTGATCTGTACTTTACAAAAGGGCAGGCTGGGAGGGTAGATGAGATTCCCAAGGCAAGGTTGGGAGAAAAAAAGGGAGTCCTACCCTGTATTTAAGTCTGGGTGAAACTTCTCCATTTCCCCAAGCTCCCGAGCTCCTTCACCTTCTCCAGATCCAAATGAGTCGTCACCCTCTCATTCCCCTTGTCTTAACCTCCAATTCCTGTTATTTCTATTCCCACCAATTTGGAGAAACAATGGAGACTCTCTTCCTCAACCCAGATGCCACAGGAGTCCTAGGAGATGGGAATGCCATGTTTTGTTACACCCACCTTTGCTGATCCCCAGCTGTTTAGCAGCTTGGTGGAGACTTTGTGTCCACACCACCACAGCAACACCCGGTTTGTGCATGAAACAGGGATTCTTTGTGAAACTAAGACATAATCATGCCTGAGGTTTCCATGAAGCAGAAGAGGTTGTGGAAGATTAGAAGTCTGAGACCATGGTTGTACCCTCAAGACAAACCTTAGCTTGAGGAAAAAAACCTTCTGGAACTGTGGTCATCATATATAAAAATATGACAATAAGGAGACTAGAGGTGGTAAAACCCTTGATCCTAGGAATACAGGACATAAGGCAAGAAGATCACACGTTCAACAGCAGCCTGAGCTGTACAGTAAGACTTCGTCTCAAAAGACCAAGGAGATACAGATCAGTAGTATAGAACTTAAACAGCAGGTGGAGGCCTAACTCCCAGTGCTACAAAGGAGAGGATACAGGAAGGAAAAGGTAAGAGAAGAAAGACAGGAATAAAGGGGAGGGGGAGAAGGAAATAGATGGGGACAGTAGAAAGAAAACGTAGAAGTGGGGCAAATAAAGAAACCAAGTGGCCAATGACAAATCACCTGCAGCCTGGTCTCCCTCTCTAGGCTTTTCCTAAAATGTCCTGAATGTCCTCACCTCACCTGTTCATTGAATAACTTCTTTCCTTTCTTTCATTTTCTCTTATATTCATTTATTTTTATTTCATTTGTAGGAGTGTTTGCCTGGATGTCTATATGACCACCGTGAGCATACCTGGTGCCCACTGAAGTCAGAAGAGGGTTTTTGGAACCCCTGGAACTGTAGTTGCAGGTAGTTGTGAACCAGCATGTACTGGGACACTAGAGGACTAAGTGGTCTTAACTGCTGAGCCTTCAGTCCTATTGGACTAATTCAGTGACCATATTAAGTCACCTCCCGAGAAGTCCCCTGGACATCTCAGATGACCAGTCCTGGTCCTTGCCTTGTGATATTCACAAACACATCAAAGTGAGCTCCTGAGGGAGGGTTCCATGACTTGTCTGTCCCTACATTCCCCAGAAGTGTCCAACATGAGGCCAGATTCACAGGAGTGCACGGTAGAAAACACTTAGTTGAAGTTAATTTCGCTCCCAAAACATGAAAACAGAGAAGCTGAGTCATGAAAGCTCAAAGGGGTAAAGTCTAAATTCAGAACTACCCATTCCTTCAAGAACAGCATGGAATCTTCATTTAGGCCAAAATTATATGTTGACAGATGCTTCTGTCCTTCTGGGTCCTGCAGCCATTTAGTCCCAGATAAAAGTCCCAGAGGCTTATATTAATTATAAACTGTTTGCCCTATGGCTCAGGCTTCTTATTGGCTAGCTCTCTCTTAATTATTAACCCATTTCTTTTTTGTTTTTTGTTTTTTATTCCATTTTTTATTAAATTAGAAACAAGATTGGTTTACATGTCAATTCCAGTTCCCTCTCCCTCCCTTCCTCCCCTGCCCCCCACTAACACCCTACTTATCCCATACCACTTCTGCTTCCCGGGAGGGGGGGGTGAAGCCTTCCATGGGGGTCTTCAGAGTCTGTCATACCCTTTGGGATAGGGCCTATTCCCTCCCCCATGTGTCTAGGCTGAAGGAGTATCCCTCTATGTGGAATGAGCTCCCAATGTCCATTCCTATGCTAGGGATAAGTACTGATCTATTACCAGAGGCCCCATAGATTTCTGAGGCCTCCTCACTGATACCCACATTCATGGGGTATGGATCAGTTCCATGTTGCTTTCCCAGCGATCAGTCTGGGGACCAAGAACTCCCCTTTTTTCAAGTCAGTTGTTTCTGTGGGTTTCACCAGCCTGGTCTTGGCCCCTTTGCTCATCCCTTCTCCTTCTCTGCAATTGGATTCCAGTTCAGTTCAGTGTTTTGCTGTGGGTATCTGCTTCTACTCCAATCAGCTGCTGGATGAAGGCTATAGGATGGCATATAAGGTAGTCCTCAATCTCATTATCAGGGGAGGGCATTTAAGGTAGCTTCCACTGTTGCTTAGATTGTTAGTTGGTGTCATCCTTGTAGATCTCTGGACATTTCCCTAGTACCTGATTTGTCTTTAAACCTGTAATGGCTCCCTCTCTTATGGTATCTCTTATTTTGCTCTCCTCTATTCTTCCCCCTACACAACATTCCTGCTTCTTTATGTCCTCCTCATGCCTCCTCTTCTCATTCTCCTAGCTCCCGCTCCCCTCCCTCCATGCTCCCATGGAAAAAAAAAAACTCAGGATGGTGGCACTAGCCATGCCCATTTCTTCCCAGAAGAAAGAACAGAGGAAAAGGTTATCTTTAGCTAACAGCCCTTTGTCAGGTCTGAAGATAAATACACCTCAGCCTCATGCCACCAAAGCCAGAGGAAAAGAGCATTCCAGTTTGCCCTACCTTTACCTCCAAACTGGTCCATCTTAGGTTCTACAGCCCTTGATCTTGGTGTCACATTTATAATACATGAAGATGATGATTAGCTAATGGAGTACAATGGAGCACTGAGTCCAATGTCTGACAGATGGTTGATGGCGTTTTAAAATAGGAGTCATCCTGTGATGACACAGTCATGATGAAAGGAGCAAACTGCAAACGGAGCATCCACATTTGAAACAGGACAGCTTCCTCATCTCAGCCTACTCTCTGATTCCCTCTGTGGGTTGCTACTGTTATTCTGCCCAGTGTGTTCCTTGGGCATTTAGTTTATTTCCTGGTATATTACTGCCTATTTAACTTCTCTCCATTTAATTCTATCTCATGCATTTTTGTCATTCTGGTGACACTGTTCTTCTGTTCCATGTGGCATCCACCAGGATCATGAGGTAGCTTCACTCATTTTGTTGTTCATTTTACCAAGATGTTCTAGACTTAGCTGGGTCCATGAACCAAAAGTTTCTCCCTATCTGGGAATGCTCAAATGTCTCAAGTGATTTCTGATTTCTGCTAAAGCAATTATCTTAAGAAGCCAAGAGAAAGCTGTATGATCTTTTCTGACCTAGGTTCAAGGTCATACAGGCTCACTTTTGTCACTTACCATTAGTCAAAATAGCCACAAGTCTACTCAGATAGATTCCAGGAGAGAAAGAATAGATATCCCACTGCCTCTCAGTGAGAAGAATATAAAAATAAAGTAGAATCTATCTTACTAAACAGCAACCCTGGGAATCTTATACAGACCCAAGTTCCACAGGTCCAGGGTTGGGCCTGGGCTTCTACATTTCAGCCAGCTCCCAAGTAATGCTGATACTGACTTCACCATTTTATCAATTACATTTTGAATAAGGAAAGTTTATGCTGAGCTATCATGCTGTATCTTCCATTGTATCAAATAAATAAATAAATAAATAATAAACCCTGTCTCTTACTGTTTCTGTTGGTTGTCTTATTCTCTAGAAGTCTCATTTAATTTAAAGTCCAGCCAGCCAATCTTTTTTCATCCTTACAGGAAGAGCTGCTATGTTCAAAGAACAAAAAAAAAAAAAAAAAAAAAAAAAAACCTCTGTATTTAGATTTTACGAGAGAGTTCCGAAATGGCTACAGGGGGAAACCTTTGACAAATGAGGATGCCAGGCCAGGCAATCAGAAAGCCTTCTGGGTACTTTTCCCCCACAATATCTGACAGTTGTGAGAAGGAGATACACTAGAGGTTTATGAATAGTATCTGTGACTCAGTAGTGAATAACCAATAAATACTGATGCTGGTGATAAAATGTAGCTATCACTGTTGTTCCTACATATGAAGTTGGACCTGGGGACATTGAGCACATGGTCCAATTTGTTCTATAAAAAAGGTGCCTTTTGTTTTAACTAACTATCAGTGTTAATGCAATTTTACTTACAACACTATTTGATGAGTTGAGGAACTATGCAATCCAGAGCAGGGACCGAGGAGATTCAAGTCCCTGGCTGCAACATGGCAGTTGTACAGTACTGATCACATGTCATAAACTACTATCCTCAGAATACACAAAAATGAAAGCAGGCTTCACTCTGTGTCCAACTTCGAAGACTGACACTCAGCTTCTGAACCACCCTCACAGTGCAGAGGCTCATGGGTAGCAGTGGTCTTGAAATCTACACGACAATTTGCCTGAAAGAGATCATTAAGCCTTCCTTTCAGTGTGCCTAATTAGCTCATGTGCACTCTAATTTCATGGAAGTCAAACCTAGGGTGTCTGTGAATTCCTATTAACTTCCCCAAAAGAGTTTCCTCTTACCCACAATTTCTGAGTCTTTTACCTTACATTCAAAAACCACTTTTAAGAAAATACTGTGTTAAGTGCAAGTTCCTAAGACGGCTTCTTCATGATCAAAAAATTGTTCTGCTAAGCATGATGGCACACACCTGGAAAGCCAGAACTCAGGAAAAAGAGGCTAGATGATCAGGAGTTCAAGGCCATCCTTGGCCATTTAGCAAATTTAAGGCCAGCCTCAATGGCACAAAACCTTATCTTAAAACAAACCAAAGAAAAGAAAGGAGAAGGGTGGGCAGGGTAAGAAAGAAAGGAAGGAGGCAGCCATTTCTGTGATATTCAGGACATCTGACTTTTGACTTTTGAGAACTCACTGTTGGTATAAAAGTAGATTTATATGCTAGTTGTTTTTGATTGAGGTGTTGTGCCAAGTGAATTCCTAAGGAGAGTCTCAATATATTAAACCAATGAGAGTGAGCAGTTACAGTTGAATCAAAGATGGGGATATCACATCTCTGAACTGTCTGAAGACCAATGGGCAGGGGTTAATTTGAACTGAAATATAACTGAATAGAAAGTGAATCTGGCCAGGAGTTGGTGGTGCGCACCTTTAATCCCAGTACTAGGGAGGCAGAGGCAGGTGGATCTCTGTGAGTTCAAGGCCAGCCTGGTCTATAGAGCAAGTGCCAGGATAGGCTCCAAGGCTACTACATAGAGAAATCCTGTCTCAAAAACAAAACAAAAATGGGGGAGAGAGAGAGAGAGAGAGAGAGAGAGAGAGAGAGAGAGAGAGAGAGAGTCTGGTGGCCTCCTTCCTGAAAGTTCTGTCTTTTTTGCTTCATTAACATTTTAAAGCCCTGAATGGAACAAGATGTTTCCAGAGCCTTACATTGGCTTCTTTGCAGAGAGGGAAGAGAGAAACTGGAAGGAGATAATAAAGAGGAAGAATAAAAGCAGGACAGAGACAGTGGGGGATGTGGGTAGGGGTCCTGCTGAGCATAGGCTCCAGTCCTCCTCCTAGTCCTGGAGGACCAAGGAGCCCTTTCCTTTCACCTCCTTATACCCCAGCTTGTTAACAGAAAAGAACAAATGGCTCCTGCTGACTGTGTTGTGAAGACAAGATGATAAAACAAGACAGTGGGATGCTTTACAGTGCCTTACAGAAAAATGCTAGGGGAAAAAAATGTATGTCCAGAAGCTTCTGGTCTCCTAAACAAGCAATTTCAGACCATTCATACTTCTGGCTGAGCACCGATTATCCTCAATCAGGAGAAAAGGCATGCTGTCCCCTGTCTTAAGACCCCATGAGCCATGTCCTGTGCCCCATTGCATTTCCTTCCCAAGTAGTCAGGCTGTAATGTCATTAGAAGAGGACTATCTCTTACAGTCAGTTCTTGATCTAGGCAAACAAATTTGAACATATAGATTCCTAAATGCCTTTGGTAGAAACCTGCATTTCTACAAGCTAGCTAGATTCTTTCTTTCTTCCTGCTTTCCTTCCTTCCTTGCTTCTTTCCATATGTATGTATGTAGGTTTGTATGTATGTATGTCTCTGTAGAGACACATGCATGCATGTATGTGTAGAAGCTAGATCTCAACCTCAAGTGTCATTCCTCAAACACCTTCTACCTTCATTTTTGGGAGTGTCTCTCACTGGCCTAGAGTTCATCCAGTAGGCTAGTCTGGCTGGCCAGCAAGTCCCATAGATCTTCCTGTCTCTGCCTCCCCAGGACTGGGATAGGAAGCATGAACCACAACACTGGCCTCTCAGGACTTGCACTCAGGTCCTCAAGCTTGAGCAGCAAGCACTTTACATGCCTACAGACTGAGCTACCTCCCCAGGCCCCTTTGCACTAGAAGACAGGACTTCTTGCCCTTCAACGTCTTCTTCCATATACATGTCATATCATGCTGTTTATCTGTCCTTAGTGGGTAGAGATTCATCTACTTGCAGATAGTGAAAAATCAGTCAGGCAAATTCTAAGCATACCTTGTAGCCCTTGCATTAAACACTTTTAAAGGATGAGGGGAGGGGAAATGAGCACCCTGGGGTAAGACAAGACCAGGAGAGGGTGTTGAATGGCAATTGTCCATTTGTAATAATAGGAGTAATAAGTCCTAAGTGAATATAATGTTAGGATTAACACTTAAGTACATTAGTGAGTTTCAGACCAGGTATCGTGGGCACACCTCCTATCCACTAGTCTATCATTATGGCCATACACCATAGGAAGTAGAAATAACCTTAAAGATCCCTCTACCACATCTCACTTTTAAATGGATAAATCTAAGGCCCATAAAGAATATCTTATGTTTCTGTGGAGAACCATAAGGACTATAAGAAAGTACTGTATGCTGATGCAACTACTTGAGGAGACACTGACTTGCCATCAGTTCAGACTCCAAGTTACCGGAGGTCACTACCAAGCAACAGGTAAAGACTCAAATGAAATTACGCCTGAGAGAATAGGGACAGAGAGCATCTGGGCTCAGCCCTCCTGACACCCTGCTCTTCTCTATATGATGAGGTCAAGAAGATTTATCAAAAGCTTGTTCCCTGATCCCACATTCATTGCTTCAGGAAACAGCAGTTTGAGTGTAGTTAACCTGTTCCTGTTACACAGCTGTCTACATACAGCCATGTTCCCAAGTAGAGCTCTTAATGTAGACTCTCTTTACTGCCCAGCAAACAGTCAATCTCTTCCCCAATCACCTCCCATAGGAGGATGCTATTTGCTGTCTTTCTGATGTTGGCCTTGGCCTCACAACTTTTTCCAACTGGAATGTGTGCAGAAAAGACAAGGTACCAGTTCTGTGCAGAGACCTTCTGGGTTTTCTTGCACTAGTTTCCTTTGCCATGATAATGTTGTGTCTTAGAAAGACTAGAAAGATGACTCCATGGGAAACAGCACGTGCCATGTAACCCTGAAGACCTAAGTTCAAATCTCCAGAACATACACAAAAGTGGGACAGATCATGCACATATCTGCAAGCCCAACATGTCTATGTTAAAATGATAGGCGAAGACAGGGGAATCCCCAGAAGCTCACAGTCCAGCTAACATAGCACCTGTGATAGAAAAACAATAGAGACCTACCTCAAAATAAGGTAGAAGGTGAGAAACAACAGCAGAGGTTATCCTCTGAATTCCACATGCATGCAGGGTCAGGCATGCCAGCACTCACACATATCTGTACACACACAAAAAAATCAATCAATCCATTAAAATAAAAAGGTAAGTGCTACTCCTTATTCACAGAATGAGAGAAGCATGAAGCAGACAGGAACTTCCCACAGCACCAACTAGCAACATAACTAAGTGAAACTTAGTATGTGAAACTATTGATAAATACCAAGAGCTTAACTGTGCAACACAACCATGTGAAAGCTGTGTGCCACACTCTTCCTCTGTTGGGCCATGATTCTTGGATGACCAGCTCTGACTATTTACTGTGCACAGGCTACACTGAGAGCTTTACTGTAGTGGATCACGTGATCTAGACAACCAGTAATTATTGAGCTATTGTCTCCATTCAACAGATGACAGAACTGAGGCTGAGCAAACCTGGAAGCAAAGAACTGCAGGTTCATGACATGATTGACAGGTGACAGAAGTGAGACTTGGAACCAGCAATCCACACCAGTCAGCATTCAGGCTCACTTGCATTTAGGTGACCTCTGTGTACTTAATGAAATCAGAGGTAGCCTCTGCCCTTCTCCACATACATCCTACCTCTCACAAAATTGGGGTTTTGTTTTGTTTTGGGGGGTGGGAGGATGACTTGTGAATCTTTAGAATGATGTAAGTGCCCACAAGCCCATTTTGAAGAATATGTTGAATTTTTGAGACATTCTACAGTTGACACAGTCAAATTCATTGTGACCACTGGCGAAGCTTTATATTCCCCTCTAGGGCACAGCAATGCCTTCCAGTGACCATGGCACGTCCCCCTCTTGATTTACTGCCTCATCTATTCTGGAACACTCCTAATGTACCATTGTTGTCCCTGTCACTGAAAGCTTTGGAGATTTTTTTCTCAGGCCATAACATCTAAATATTTCTATCCTTACCCACCCCCCAGCCCTGGAATTTCAGCTACTTTCCATTCATAAAAATACCACTTCATTTATCCCCAGCTTCATGGGCCTTTTTACATTTATCTGCCGCTCAACTACCTTCCTGATCACATATTTAAAGATAAACCTGTCTGCTTCCCACCAGTGACTCTGCTCCTTGTTCCTGCAGCTCTGAGTTTCTTCCTTGCAGGCTCAGTATCATTTTATATATTTGCAGGCTTCAACTTACTCTGTTATGCTTTCCTTCTTATCAAATGAAGATAATGGATGCAGACTGTCCCCGGAAAGTATAAAAAGGTATATAAATATTAGTTCTTTTTGAGGTTGCTATTGTTGTTACTAACATCTTCCTGAGTTGGATTCACTATGACTTCACTGTGGCAAAGTGGTAACTCTCAATGCTAAGAAGGTTCCAACATTCATTGGCTGCTTCAAAGACACCAAGCACCAGGGACTATGCTCTCTACAGGTCTGAATTCTCTGGCATGCAGCCATGCCCATTATAAACAGATGGCTTCAACATAATGGGAAATATAGGTTTCTTTCCATGATATCTGTAATGATAAGAAATAAGCTAATTTAAACAACTAGACATTATTAAAAGTCACAAGCAGAATCTGAAGGAGTTGTCTGTATGAGAAAAAGAACAAGGCTGGTAGAACTGAATTCCAGTCCCAGTTCAGAGGTTACAACATGAATAACCTCAGTCAAAGTACCCTCTGCCTCTCCTTTTCCATCTTGTCATCTCTCTGAAATTGGATTCTAAATTCAAGTATCCCATAAAAATCCCAAGCAGAGGGCTCATCACAGTCCTCCAGTAGAAGGGTAGAGGGGAAGAAGGTGCTGCAAACAGTTTACATGATCATAGATCTTAAATTCAAAGTGATGTCAAGGATCTGAATGCCTTTCTCACAATACAAAAAACTGAGGGCATCTTGGAAAGAGATGTAGATGTCCTGGTTTGCATACTCTGGGGCTCATGATACAGTTCCTGTGGCTGTGCTGATGGCTGTTGTAGAACTCAAGGGAGAAAAAACAGCATGAGAGCCATCCAAAGATTCTAGTAATCTCTGAGTCTGGAGCACAGGCTCCAATTCCATCTGAAGCAGTAAGATCCTTGGGTGTGGGATAACCTCCATTAAACCTATGTGAAATGATAAACTAGTGAAGGTACTCCCTTCAAAGGGTTGTTGGTAGGGATATATAGTAAACAAAAGTTTATCTATTAAAATTATCAATAGGGGAGCTAAGAGACCAATAAGAACCCAGGTAGCATGACTTCTGAGCCAGGGCATTTTCCTTCCATTTCAGAAATATATGATTTACAAATCATAGTGAAAGGGTGGTATTAATGTTGCCTCCTACTCGTAAGCATTTTTTGAAATGCAGCATTTTTTCAGATTTTTTTATTTGAATTGGAAAAAGATTGTTTTACATGAAAATCCCAGTTCCCTTCTCCCTCCTGTCCTGCCCTACCCACCACCACAAACCCCCACCCAGCAACTAAAACCCTACTTATCACATATCCTCTCTGCTCCCCCTGGATGGTGAGGCCTTCCATAGGGTGCCATCAGAGTCTAACATATCCTTTGGGATAGGGCCTAGGGCCACCTGTGTGTCTTGGCTCAGGGAGTGGCTCTGTGTGGAATGGGCTCCCAAAGTCCACACCTATGCTAAGGATAAGTACTGAACTATTACAAGAGGTCCTGTAGATTTCCGAGGTTTCCTCACTGAAATCCATGTTCCTGGGGTCTGGATCAGTCCCATGCTGGTATCTCAGCTATCAGTCTGGGGACCAAAAGTTCCCCAATGTTCAGTTCAGTTGTTTCTGTGGATTTCACCAGCCTGGTTGGACCCCTTTGCTCTTCACTCGTCCTTCTCTGCATCTGGATTCCGGTTCAGTTCAGTGATAAGTTGTGAGTGTCTGCTTCTACTTCCACCAGCTGCTGGATGAGGGCTATTGGGTAGCATATAAGTCAGTCATCAATCTCAATATCAGGGGAGGGCATTTGAGGTAGCCTCTCCTCTGTTTCTTAGATTGTTAGCTGGTGTCATCTTTGTAGATCTCCAGACATTTCCCTAGTGCCTGATTTCTCTGTAAACCTAAAATGTCTCCCTCTATTATGATATCTCCATTCTTGTTATCATCTATTCTTCCCCTGACTCAACATTTCTGCTCCCTCATGTCCTCTGCATCCCTCCTCTTGTTCCCTTCTCATTCTTGTAGTTCCCTCCCGCCTCTTCCCATGCTCTCAATTTGCTCAGGGGATCTTGACCCTTTCCCCTTCTCCAGGGGCCATATATGTCTCTCTTAGGGTCCTTCTTGTTTATTAGCTTCTCTGGCAGTGTGGTTTGTAGGCTGATAATCCTTTACTCTATGTCTAAAATCCACATATGAGTGAGTACATATCATGTTTGTCTTCTTGTGATTGGGTTACCTCACTCAGAATGGTTTCTTTAAATTCCATCCATTTTCCTGCAAATTTCAAGATTCCATTGCCCCTCCCCCCCCCCCCCCCCGCCCCGCGCTGAATAGTACTCCATTGTGTAAATGTACCACATTTCTCTATCCATTCATCAGTTGAGGGGTATCTAGGCTGCTTCCAGTTTCTGGCTATTACAAACAGTGCTGCTATGAACATCGTTGAACAGATGTCCTTGTTGTAGGAATGTGCTTCTTTTGGGTATATTCCTAAGAGTGGAATTGCTGGATATTGTGGTAGATTGATTCCCATTTTCTTGATGAGTCGCCATACTGATTTCCAAAGTGGCTGTACAAGTTGACACTCCCACAAGCAGTGGAGGAGTGTTCCCCCTTTCTCCACATCCTCTCCAGCATAAACTGTCATTGGTGTTTTTTGATTTTGGCCATTCTGACAGGAGTAAGATGGTATCTCAGAGTTGTTTTGATTTGCATTTTCCTGATGGCTAAGGATGTTAAACACTTTCTTATTTGTTTTTCAGCCATTTTAGATTCCTCTATTGAGAATTGTCTATTTAATTCTGTACCCCACTTTGTAATTGGATAGTTTGGTGTTTTGGAGACTAGCATCTTGAGTTCTTTGTATATTTTGGAGATAAGCCCTCTGTCAGATGTGGGGTTGGTGATTATCTTTTCCCAGTCTGTGGGCTGCCATTTTGTCTTGCTGACTGTGTGCTTTGCCTTACAGAAGCTTCTCAGTTTCAGGAGGTCCCATTTATCAATTGCTGATCTCAGTGTCTGTGCTACTGGTGTAACGTTCAGGAAGTGGTCTCCTGTACCAATTAATTCAAGGGTATTTCCCACTTTGTCTTCTAATAGTGTTAGTGTGGCTAGGTTTATGTTGAGGTCTTTGATCCATTTTGACTTAAGTTGTGTGCATGGCAATAGGTTTGTGTCTATTTGCAGTCTTCTACATGTCTGCATCCAGTTATGCCAGCACCATTTGTTGAAGATGTTCTCTTTGTTCCATTGTATATATTTGGATTGTTTGTCAAAAAAATCAGGTGTTCGTAGGTGTGTGGGTTAATATCAGGGTTTTCAACACTATTCCATTGGTCTACCTGTCTATTTTGTGCCAATACTAAGATGTTTTCAGGACTGTAGCTCTGTAATAGAGCTTGAAATCAGGGATGGTAATGCCTCCAGAAGTTCCTTTATTGTACAGGGTTGTTTTGGCTATCCTGGGTCTTTTATTTCTCCATATGAAGTTGAGAATTGTTCTTTCAAGGTCTGTGAAGAATTGTGTTGGGATTTTGATGGGGTTTGCATTGAATCTGTAGATTGCTTTTGGCAAGATTGCCATTTTTACTATGTTGATCCTACCTATCCAAAAGCATGGGAGACCTTTCCATTTTCTGGTATCTTCTTTAATGTCTTTCTTTGGAGACTCAAAATTCTTATGGTATAGGTCTTTCACTTTTTTGGTTAGTGTTACCCCAAGGTATTTTATGTTGTTAGTGGCAATTGTAAAGGGTGATGTTTCTCTGATTTCTTTCTCCACCAATGTGTCATTGGTATATAGTAGGGTTACAGATTTTTTTGAGTTAATCTTGTATCCTGCCACTTTGCTGAAGGTGTTTATCAGCTGTAGGAGTTCCCTGGTAGAGTTTTTCAGGCCACTTATGTAAACTATCATATCATCTGCAAATAGTAAGTTTGACTTCTTCCTTTCTGATTTGTATTCCCTTGATCTCCTTGATCTTGTCTTATTGCTCTAGCTAGAACTTCAAGTACAATATTGAAGAAATATGGAGAGAGTGAACAGCTTTGTCTTATCCCTGATTTCAGAGGAATCGCCTTGAGTTTCTCTCTATTTAGTTTGATGTTGACTGTCGGCTTGCTGTATATTGCTTTTATTATGTTGAGGTATGTTCCTGTTATCCCTGATTTCTCCAAGACCTTTATCATGAAGGGGTGCTGGATTTTGTCAAAGGCTTTTTCAGCATCTAGTGAGATGATCATGTGTTTTTTTTCCTCAATCTGTTTATATGGTGGATTACACTGATGGAGTTTCGTATGTTGAACCATCCTTGCATCCCTGGGATGAAGCCTACTTGATCATGGTGGATGATTTCCCTGATTGGATTCGATTTGCCAGTATTTTATTGAGAATTTTTGCATCACTATTCATGAGGGATATTGGTCTGTAGTTCTCTTTCTGAGTTGTGTCTTTGTGTGGCTTGGGCATCAAGGTTATTGAAGCTTCATAAAAAGGAGTTTGGCAATGACCCTTCTGCTTCTATTGTGTGGAATAATTTGAGGAGAATTTGTATTAGTTGTTCCTTGAATTTCTGGTAGAATTCTGCACTGAAGCCATCTGGCCCTGGGCTTTTTTTGGTTGGGAGACTTCTGATGACTGCTTCTATTTCATTAGGAGTTATAGGTCTATTTAAGTGGCTTATCTGTTCTTGATTTAATTTTGGTAAGTAAAATCTGTCCAGAAAATTGTTCATTTTCTTTAGATTTCTGAATTTTGAGGAATATAGCTTTTTGAAGTACAACCTGATAATTCTCTGGATTTCCTCTGTGTCTGTTGTTATGTCCCCCTTTTCATTCCTGATTTTATTAATGTACATGTTCACTCTCTGCTGTTTGGTAAGTTTGAATAAAGGTTTGTCTATCTTGTTGATTTTCTCAAAGAACCAACTCTTCATTATATTGATTCTTTGTATTGTCCTCCTAGTTTCCATTTTATTGATTTCAGCCCTCAATTTGATTATTTCCTGGAATCTGCTCCTCTGGGGTGTATTGGCTTCTTTGTTTTCTAAAGCTTTCAGTTGTGCTGTTAATTCTCTAGTGTGATTATTCTCCTGTTTCTTCATGTGGGCACGTAGTGCTATGAACTTTCCTCTTAGCACTGCTTTCAAAGTGTCCCATAGGTTTGGGTATGTTGTGTCCTCATTCTCATTGAATTCTAGCAAATCTTTAATTCCTTTTTTTATTTCTTTCTGGACCCAGGAATTGTTCAATTGGGTGTTACTTAATTTCCATGAGTTTGTAGGTTTTCTGTAAGCCGTGTTGTTATTGAATTCTAACTTTAAAGCATGGGGGCCTGATAAGATAAAGGAGGTTATTTAAATTTTTTTTGTACCTGTTGAGGTTTGCTATGTTGCCAAGTATGTGATCAATTTTAGAGAAGGTTCCGTGTGGTGCTGAAAAGAAGGTAAATTGTTTTGTATTTGGATGGAATGTTCTATAGATATCTCAAGTCCAATTGCGCCATAACTTCTATTAGTTCTTTTGTTTCTTTGTTAAGTTTCTGTCTGGTGTTCCTGTCCAGTGGTGAGAGTGAGGTGTTGAAGTCTCCCAGTATAAGTGTGGTTTTATGTGTGATTTGAGTTTTAGTAATGTTTCTTTTACAAACATGGATGCCTTTGTATTTGGGGCAAAAATGTTTAGAATTGAGACTTCATCCTGATGGATTTCTCCTTGATCAGTAGGAAGTGACCTCCTTCATCTCTTTGATTTTAGTTTAAAATCCAATTTGTTGAATATTAGGATTGCTACCCCCGCTTGTTTCTTGGGTCCATTAGATTGGAAAATCTTTCCCCAACCTTTAATTCTTAGGTACCGTCTGTCTTTGAAGTTGCTGTGTGTTTCTTTTTTTTTTTAAATAACTATAAAGATTTTTTATTTCAATACAGGGCCTCAACACATAGTTTTTCTCCCTCATCCTCTGGTGTGCTGAGGTTACAGGAACACATCATTATTCAGAGCTAGAAAATATTAATAACAAATACTCACTGACAACTTGTCAACCCCTAAAATCTAGAGGATCATTTGTTCAGCAGTAAACTGAATTGTTTTCTCTGATGTGAAATCATTTTGCTTAAATTCTTTTCTTTTTAATCCAAACTAGGAATGTATAACTTTTCTCCTAAAAATTACTGTTTTTTTTTTTTCAAATTGCATTCTCTGATTTTCTTGTCAGCTTGCTTTAAAGATATCCATGTGTTAAGAACGCTCGCTCAAAGTTTGGCCCATACCAAATGGTTGTTTAACCCAAATATCTGAGCAGCAAACTGGGCGGATCCTTCTGGAGAAAGTATAGTTGAACAGCCAAGACCACTGGGCAGCCGAAGGGATGACCACACATCCTGAGCACCCTAGTCTGGTGTGATGGGGGACAGCTGATAACTGGATATGCAGTATTACCAGACATCACTGGGCCCAAACCATTGATTCTGCCAGCCACTGCAACAAATACAGTAGGTATGCCATCTCCTTCATACTCTGCTTTAGTCCTCAAAGTTTCATCTGGTCCTTTATGGACAGATGTTACTTGAAGTTCACACGGAATCCCGAAGTTTCCACAAGCCTTTTTAATTTTCTCACAGTGACCAAGGTCAGAAGTGGAACCCATCAGCATTACAACCCTGCACTGACTGTCTGACTTCAGGAGTAACTCCACTCGATCTGCAACCCACTCAAAGTTCTTCTTTACCATCTGCAGTCCTTCCGGAGCTACTTCCTTGAGGTCAAGGTAAGACTGTTTGTCTTTCTGCTGGCTCCGATCCCCTGATGGCCAGAGTCTCCAGGAATCATTATCAATAACATCAGCCAGAACAATCTCTTTGGTGGTTACATCAACACCAAATTCAATCTTCATATCAACCAGTGTACAGTTCTGGGGAAGCCAGGACTTCTCCAGGATTTCAAATATAGCTTGGGTAGCATGACTCATGATGTCAACTTCAGTCTGGCCTATAACAAGTCCAACAAAGCAGAACTTTGCAGCAATGCTCCTCAGACTTTTGCTCCTCAGACCACTGTGGGTCATTATTGGCATCATCCTTGAAGAACATCTCTACTTTTGGTGGGTAAAACTTATACCCTTCCTTTACACCAGGGTTCCTTTTGAGAAAAGATCCAGTTGCTATTCTTCGGCACACCCATTCAATCAGAATCATTTCACATTGGGGTGCAATGAAAGCAGTCTCCCCACATTTCTTGGTGAAAGCAGTTTTGATACCCACATCCTGTAACAACTGAAAAATACAGCTGGTAATCTTATTGGAGATTGCAGCTTTGCCTTCCATATGGTTCTTTCTAGCTGCATTTCCTGCTGTAATCTGGTCCTTGGACTGAAGGAGGACTTTTCCTGGATTATCTAACAATTCATAGACTTCTTTTGTCTTACCCTCATAGAGTTTTCTCCCAATGTTCACTACCTCAGCTGTCGCCATTATCCCTGGTGGGAAGGAGGTGTAGACCTCTCGGGAAAGAGAAGCAGCGCTCGAGGTGTGTTTCTTGTATGCAGCAGAAGGATGGATTCTGTCTTCTTATCCATCTGCTAATCTGTGTCTTTTTATAGGAGAGTTAAGACCATTAATGTTGATGGATATTAATGACCATTGATTGTTCATTCTTGTTTGTTTTTGATTTGGTGATGGTGGTGAAATTATGTGTGGGATTCTATCCCTTTTTCCTTTTGGCTGTTGATAAAGTGGGATTATCTGTTGCCTATATTTTTCTGGTTGTAGTTAACTTCCTTGGGTTGCAGTTTTCCTTCCAGAATTTTCTGTAGGGCTGGATTGGTGGATATGTATTGTTTGAATCTGGTTTTATCATGGAAAATCTTGCTTTCTCCATCTATATTGATTGAAAGCTTTGCTGGTTATAGTAGTCTGGGCTGACATCCATGGTCTCTTAGTGTAGGTAGAATATCTATCCAGGACTTCTGGCTTTCAGAGTTTCCATGGAAAAGTCAGGTGTAATTCTGATAGGTTTGCCTTTATAAATTACTTGACCTTTTTCCTTTGCTGCTCTTAATATTTTCTCTTCATTCTGTATGTTTGGTGTTTTGATTATTATGTGGCGAGGAGACCTTTTTTTTTTGGTTCAGTCTATTGGTGTTCTGTAGGTTTCTTGTATTTTCATTGGCATGTCTTTCTCTAGGTTGGGAAAGTTTTCCTCTGTGATTTTGTTGAATATGTTTCTACACCTTTGAGTTGGATTTCTTCACCTTCTTCTATACCTATTATTCTTAGGTTTGGTCTTTTCACAGTATCCCATATTTTCTGGATATTTTGTGTTAGGGATTTGTTGGACTTAAGATTTTCTTTGGTTGATGAGTCTATTTCCGCTAGTGTGTCTTCAACTCCTGAGATTCTCTCTTAAAATTATGGAGTGCTTCATGAATTTGTGTGTCATCCTTGTGCAGGGGCCATGCTAGTCTTCTCTGTATCGTTCCAATTTTAGTATATGTGCTGCTGAAGTGAGCACAAAATGCAGTATTTTATTTGACTCCACACTCCCTTTAAATTCTGAAACATCTTGGTTTTATATTAGGGAGAAAATGCCAACATCTGGGAGGAATAGTGACATTACACACACACACACACACACACACACACACACACACACACACACACACACTCCATGCACTTACCCTTCTTCAATCCTCATCAAATGCACTATGGTGGGATGTTAATGTTTCTCTACAGAAATATATATTTATCTAGCTATCTATGGGAACAATACATACCCTACCATTTGTATCTATGGTGAAATCTTGATATGTGCTGTCCTGTGTTCAGCCTCAATAACAGGTGCCATCATTACTAACAAAGCATTTTTGAATCAGGTCTTAAAATTCAATGTAGCTCTTATGTCTGGGGATGGGCAAGACTTCACTATGGAAGTTACTAAAGTACACACAAGGGCCACTGGTTGATTCTAATTCTCCTAGATGATTTAAAGCCTTAATTGACTCGAGACATTATTTCTTGGGATGGCCTCCTCATTGGCATTTTTCACTGAGGATGGGTAACATCAGAAAGCAGCCCACTCCGGAGGGAATGGGGATTCCATTAGAAAATCTTTTTTCATTGTGAAAGATGCCAGAAGAGATCAAGGGTTAAAAGACAATGCTTTCCTTTAAAAAAGAATGGGCTGTGAATTGAAAGTTATTAAGACTGAGCAGCTTGGCAAGGAGACAAGAATGGAGAATGGAAGCAGGAACAGTGGCTTCCAGGATCTTTGCATGGCTGTGAGCTAGTTACACCACAGCCGGGCTGTGCTCTATTCTGCTGTCTTCAGAGACATAGTGCACAGATGATTAAATAATGTAGAAAAGAATCCACAGGCTTTGTAAATGAATGCTGCTTCATTGGCTATAGTTTCTTATTTTATTCTTTCTCCATAATATTTGCATTTTAATAGTCTTTTTAGTAGCTTAATTCAGGGCATCCCTAACAATCTCAATTCACCAATTAATTGTGAACCTCAGTCTGGTCAATTACCAGCTCATCAACTGGCCATCATTTCTCCTCAGCCAGTTTTCTTTTGGCCAACAGAGTTCTGGGAAAGGAAGACCACAGGAGTGATGCCATGGTGATCCAGGTTCTCAGTGACTCTTCTTTCAGTTCCAGGAAGGGGGCAAGCTTTCTGCTATGGATATATATATATTCCTGCTGTCTTTTCATTTTCTATTTTGAGACAGGCTTATGCTACAATGTCCAGGCTGGCTTCAAACTCACTCTGTAGCTCAGGCAGGCCTTGAACTTGCAATCTGAGTAGCTGGGATTCCATGTCTGAGCCACCAGACATGTCTTCATAAACTTTTATGAAGCATAAGATCACAAGCTCCTCCCAGATAGGGGCTTACAGGCCTTGGGGAATACAAAAGAGGAAATGGGTGTCTGTATAGGACTTACAGTATGATATAGAAAACACGTTTTAGAAGAGTTTAAAACTTCACATAAATATAAGGTAAGGAGAGGGAACAAAAGGAAACTTTACCCGCAAGAAGAGAGGAAGATGAAATGCCTTCATATACTGCAGAAGTGGGACAGGCCAGTTGTTACAGATTGAATCATGTTGCCCCAATTCATCAGTTTAAGCCCTAATTCTCCGTGTAAGCATCCTTGGAAATAAGACTGTTCCAGTTATAATTAAGGTGAAGTGAGTGACCTGGTAGCATTTTTGTCTTCATAAGAAGACACACTGGTGATACTTGTGGCAGGAGAAAAGGCCATGCGAGGACACTGTGTTAAGGTGGGCACCTGTGAGACTAGGAGAGAGGCCCAAGGGGAAATAAATCCTGCTTGTATGTTGATCTTAGACTCTCAGCATCAAGAGTTATAAGAAAAAAAAGCATCTACTGTTTATGCTACACATTCTGTCACATTTTATGATGCTAGCCCTGCCAAGCTATTATGTATATTCTCTAGGGAATATACTTGTTTACCCCAAGCTATCCTGCGAAGAATAAAAACCAGCCATTGGCATTCAATGTATGGCTATTGTTGCATCATGGAAATAGGTTTCTATAAGTCCTACGTCAATGCATAGAAAATATTTGTGAGAACACCCATAAATAATAGCGGATACCTCTAGAGAAGGAGGAAGAGCCTACAGGATGTTCTGGACAAAGGGAAACAGGCAAAATAAGCACAGAGAACTAGTGCTCTTTAAAAAGTTAGGAGTACTGAGGAAAGAGCTCTGTGGGCATGTGGACATGACACAAGTTCAACACCCAGAATCCATGGGAATAAAGTTTTGCATGATATGAGCTGCAACCTTGCATTGGGAAGGCAGAGACAGGTAAATGATTGGGGTTCAATGTCAGTCAGCCTAGACCACTTGCTGAATTCTAGCCCACTTTGTCTTAAAAAACTAAGATAAGATATAAAAAGGTAAACAATGCCTGAGGAAGAGCATTCAAGGTTGCCCTCTGGCTATGTGTGAGCGCTCACACACACACACACACACACACACACACACACACACACACACACACACACACACAAAAGCAAGGAAAGGAAAGACATTCACATAGTACTTATAAATGAAGCTCACATGTGAAAAGTGTTTGGAAAGAGGAAGTGAGCAGTACATTTGTTCTGTCCTTCCTAACTATGGGGGCCATCAATGTGAGGGGCAAAGGTAGCAAGAGAGGCTGAGGGCCTCTCAAAACACGCTTCCTCCTAAGGCTTTCTAGGAGGTTGCTTTGGTGGTTCATGTACCAGTCAGTAGCACCACAATATTAAATGAGTATTACTCAAGCTTGGAGACTTCCCCTCCAGGTTATCCTAGGATTTGCTAATTAAATCCCTCCTCATTCCATATGTATGGTTTCTTATATCTGTGTAGCTCAGTTTTACTTCCATAGCCTTCTCTCTCTCTCTCTCTCTCTCTCTCTCTCTCTCTCTCTCTCTCTCTCTCTCTCTCTCTCTCTCCCTCTCTCTCTCTGAGAATGCTGTCCTTCTGTAGGCTCTCCTCACAAGGCAGTCTCTCCTTCCCTCCTGCTCCCTTCCCCTGTGCAGCAAGTGCCCATCTCTCAGTCTGTGCTGGCTTCCTATAGCAGCATCTGGGAAATAGACCCCACCCCCACAAGTTCCATCCAGTCAGGAGTGCAAATTTGAATTCAAGAGAAATGGAGGGATAAAAGGAAGAAGATGAACCAAAACTGACCCAAAGGCATAATTAAGAACTTACAAGAAAATAAGATTGAAGAATGGAAAAGAGGGAGACAGTCTAGGGAAGGAAGAAAAGCAGGAGAGGAAGAGAAGGAAAAAGAGAATGGATTGAAGAGGAAGGAGAAGAGAACACCCATTTTCTGCATTGTGGGTTCTCCACCACACAGTCTCAGGGAATCTCCTTCCCTAGCCCCAGGGGAACCTTCCCATTTCCCACTGCCAGGAGGACTGGGTAAGAACACAGGCAGTTTTCTCCATTAGGCTATCTCCACCAGATCTTAAGTTTGGAAACAGGGATAGACCACACACCTGACCAAAAGAGAAGAGTTTCTTTGAAACTGATCAAATGCAATGAAGGCAGAGTATCTAACCCATGCACCTTTGATTAACCTTAATCTGAAGAGAAATGATTGGTGATTAAGAATTAGATGAGGTGACTAATTATATCAAGAATCTGCTTTCGAAGAAATCTCTTTCAGTGCCAGAGAAAATGCTGATAAAAAACAATCATGGCTGTAATGGTCCCTTTTAAGAAGAATAATTAACCTGTAATAACAATTTTGGCCTCAACTTAAGCCCTGTAATATAATCCTTTTTCATTAACTTCAAGTTCAATTAGCATCAATAATGAGCGCTCATTTAGAAGTAACCACAGCCTCAAGCTCCCTGATGGCTGAAGCTGTGGTTGCTCAACTTCCAGAGGAAAGGCCATGAGGACCCTCTGCCCAAGACACTGAATGTCTTCCAGATCGGAAGCTGAAAGATTTGATCTCCTGAAAGTAAGATATAGGGGCTGGTGAAATGGCTCAGCAGGTAAAAGCACTCACCACTCAGTGATATAAACCTGATGACCTAAGTTCAATTCCCAGAACCTAAGAAGGAAAGAAAACACCAACTCCACAAGTTGCTCTCTGACTTACACACACACACACACACACACACACACACACACACACACACACACACACAAAGACAAGACTGACATTTCTAGTGAAGAAGCAAGAAGAATGAGATATAAAAGCAAGGAGAAGCCACCTGCACCATCTCATGGTCAGTTACTCAAAATGTCTGTTGTCCATAATGTGTGTACCAGGACAAAGACATTTCTTCTATTCTCAGTTTAGAGAAATATGTAATCCAGAATCTTAGTAGGACCACCTTAAATGAAGAGGGAGCCAGAGGGGACCAGAGTTCTAGTAAAGAACCTTTCATCCTTCCTTTTAGCCAGCACAGCCTCTGCTCTGTTCTGCTTTGGAGCATCCCTGAACTTCAAGAGAGCTGACCCAGGACTGAGAGGTTTAAGCCAATGTGTTTTCAAGTGTGGTCCTGAAACCAGAAGAGAATTTGTTAGAATTGAAAATTCCTAGGCCCCATCCCAGACCTACTGAATCAGGAGCTCTGGGGATGGAGCCCAGCCATGTCTTGTTTTAACAAGTCCTCTTGGCAATTCTGGTGCATGCTCACATTTGAATCTGAGAAAATTCTATTATTTCTCCTAGGAACCAAACAAAGGGGCCATGAGTGGAAATACACTGGGTGGTGGGGACATGTTTTTCCTCTTTCTTAAAAAATGGGACACAGGAAGAACAATTGATCCTTTTTAACCTCTGATAGTGCTAAAAGTGAAGGTGACCAGAGTTTCTATAGTTGTTTGTAGCCCTGGGGGAGCCACCACCCCTGAAGAAGCGGGAAAACACATGGCTCTGGGTAGTTAGACTTGTTATGTGCTACTGAACAAAGCCACATGACTTCCAACCTCAGAAGTGAACTAGCACACTGCTTATTACATATCTACTTTCAACTGGGTCTGTTACATGCAGCCCAACTCTCTATAATAGATAGTGAATTAGGTACAATGACCATAAAACCAATAACATCTATGATGCACTCAGCCATATGCCAAGTGCTGTAGTGGCTGCTCCATGTGTATTAGTTCAATTCATCTTCATAGCTGGTTTTGCTTTCTCATTAACCTATAGCACCACTATTAGCAAAATCCTCTGGAAGGCAAAACTGACCCAAGTATGTTGAAGGACCCAGAGCCATGCAAATTCCCTGACTTGCCCAGATTAGCAAACCTTGGAAAGTATAGACAGATTTTCTCTGAGGGTAAACCAACTCACCTTTTCACTCATATTCTAGAGGAGTATGTTTTTTAAAAAGATAAAAAATCCCTTCTAATGGGGATGAGAAGGCAATAAAAGTTTAGAGTAACAAAGGCATCAGACATAGAAACTTGTGACTAAATCCTGGTTTAGCCAATTACTGGTCACACAATGTAGGCAAGCCACATCACCCCTCAGAACCACATATGTGAGACGGATATGAAAATACCTACCCACTGCAGCTATGAAAGTTAAACAAAAATGCCCATAAAGAACCTGATACATGATAGCTGATCAGGTAATATCAGTGTCTCATGTCCTTCCTCTTCTCTCAACATTACCTTATCTAAAGTTAAGTCCCATGTTCCCAGTGCTGACGAATGTTTAAGGATGTCTACGTAAATATAGGTCCATAAAAAATCCTTCTTCTTGGAGGAGAAGAAAAGGAGGAGTGAAGCAAAGGAAATTCAACTCCTGAGTGTTTGTTCACTGTTTTTGTGAACTTTCTTCAAACCACAGGTGAAGCTTGGTGCCATGGAAGGAGACCTGGCCTCCAGCCCATTCATGGTCTACCGGGTTTGGAAGCCTGCTTCATCTAATCACATTATCTCCCAAGCAGCTTGTCTCTTGTTGGGAATCGGTTCTTTACTTAAGAAAAGCTGCAAATCAAACAACAGGGCTGTCCAGGGAACTGAGGATTTAGCTCTTTAAACATTTCCTCCTATAAATATAAATGGTTGCTTTTCTCCAGAGGAAACCTCAGCTCTCTGATCTGCACTGCACTGGTGGGACGAAGAAGGGATCATCACATCTTGTGGTGAACACTGCTGATCACCTAATCCCTTCACTGCCAATCCTCTGATCTGACAGAAATAGAGGTTATTGTGTCCCTCAATTTACAAAGAGGGGAAGAAGAAGTAGATCAGAGGAAAGAACAGAGAATTCACCAGGGAGACGTGGGAGAAGGGGAGAGAGAATTGCTTTTAATGCAGTTGCATAATCCATAATTCAGCAAGCTTTTCATTTCTCTTATCTTCTAAAAAACACAAAATTAAGTTCTAAGGAAAGTGCATAATTTATGAGAAGTCTTTGCGTTGATGACACTTGAATCCCCAGGCCTCACCGACTTCTTATGCTTCCCACAGTCAGTCTCACAGCTCTCATTCTATGCAAGATGTGGTGCCTGAAGCTGGGCTACCATCTCATTGCTCCACTAGCAATGGAGTTCAACTCATCACCCAAACCCCTTCTTCTGAGATTCTCCTTCCCATTGTTATTCTAATCTTGATGGCAAAAGTTCTAGAAACACTTGGGTTCTTCCTCTTCTGCCTCTGATACCATGGTCTGTAAAGAGGTCCAAGAATCCCGGCTTTTCTCTTCCACCCCATTTGCACCTATTCCTTTAAAAGTCTTCCCTCTTCAGCACCAGCATCCCAACCCTATGTCAACACTAATCTAAACCACACACCATTAACAGTTCTGTCTTCTTAAAATGCTGCTCATATGGGGTCACTGAAGGCTGCTTATTTCCTGTTCTGAGGAGATTAAATGCCCCCTGCTTGCTCTCCAAGGTCCTGACCTCATCCTGTCCATCTGAAGTACTTAACCTCTTCTGCCCACACAGAGGATTCAGGAGAGCATGGAGCTCATTGCAGGTTCTCTAACAAGACTATGTGATTCACTCATCCTGGACTAACACCCTCTGCCTGTTCCCCATATACATTGTCTGTATTCCCCAAATGGAACCCTATTCTTGTCCCCCAACCATTCACACTCTACTCATCTTTCTAGAACTAAGACTCAGCTCCCTCCAGGAATCTCTTCTCCCTGAGACACTATTCTTTGCCTCAAGACACTTAGCCAAGTCTACACTATGCAATGTTTGTGACCTTTTGATTTCACACTGCAGTCTTATTTGATCTTCCCAATGGGCCTTTTCAACATTACTACACTTAATGAAGACTCAGAGAACTGAAATGAAGACCATGAAACTGATGGTAGTGACAAGTATTGAAACTCCAACTTCTGACTCCAACTCCTATGCTTTTTATTAGACCCTAAGCTCTTTATAGCCAGGGAGCACATTCTGTTGTTTATTATTCTTTAGGACTTCTTGTGGTTTTAGTGAAAAATGTCTCTCACAGGCTTATGTGTTAAACACTTGTTCTCCAGCTCCTGGTGCTGTTTATGGGAGTGGTGGATACTGCAGGGGGTAGAGTCTGGCTAAGGGAAATAAGTCACCAAATCCATACTGTGCCTGGTTATATCAGTCAGGGTTCTTCAGAAAACATAAGCAGTAGAATGCATATATATTAAAAAGGGGAAATTTATAAGAGTAGCTGGCATAACAGGGGCTAGGTAATCCAATACTGGCTATATGTATGCAGAGAAACTGAATACTCCATAGCTCTCTGACCTTCAAATCTGGACATCTCAATATTCCAAATCAAGTTCTGAAAGCCTAGATAATTTCTAGAGAGATGCCAGTGTAGGTGTCTTGTCTGTGAACCTGTAATGGTGGCCACACCCTTTTGGGTGTGGCTTCAGGCTGATGGAAGCAGAAAGAGGGACGCTTGAGGCGTGGCTTCTGTTTGCTTGCTCTTTCTGGTGGGTCAGCTGACCCAGTAGGAAGGACAGAGAAATGCTCCCATGGTTCTTTGTATTTTTCTGTGTAAGTGTTCCCCAATAAACACGCATTTATCATTTATCTTGGGTCTAGTGAAATCTTCACACCCATGCCGTCAATGCCAGTCTTAAGTCTTTGGAAGGCCAAAGGAGATGAGTTCTTATTGTCAGCAATAGGTTGTAGTGGCAGTGGCAATGGGTGAAACACATATACTAGCAAGAAGCAAGAGCAGGCAGAAAGACAGGAAAGCACAGCTGTTCCCTGGGAACTAGGTAACCCAAGTCCCCTCAGTTAATCCTGCCTAGAGATACCCACACTCATAGGCCTGCCCACAGGCATGTCTCTTAAGTGATTCCAGGTGCAATCAAGTTGCCAATCAAGATTACTCCTCATACTGACTTCTGGTCTATAGTTTTATCTGTTTCAGTTTCCTCTTCTTCCTCTTCCTCTTCTTCTTCTGGCCTCCCCACTCTTTTTTCTTTCTCCTCTCTCTCTCTCTCTCTCTCTCTCTCTCTCTCTCTCTCTCTCTCTCTCTCTGCTTCCCACCAGTCATAAGCTGAGCAACTTCCATCACTGCCTCACCATCCATTCAGAATAAACAGAGGTAAGAACTGGGGACCAAAGCACGAATTTAAACCTTCCTTCCTTTTAGGTTGATTTTCTCTGGTATCTGTTCCAATGACAATAAAACTGAGAATTTTACAAAGTTCTCAACATCTGCTGGAGGGGGACTCAGTAGTTAGAGCACTTGTAAAGGACTCCGTTCCTGTTCCCAGCACCCACGTAGTGGCTTACAGCTCTCTGTAACTCCAGTTCCCAAGTCTCCAACTCCCTCTTTGGGCCTCCAAGGACACTGCACACATGTGATGCACAGACATACATACAGGCAAAAAACACATACATAAAGTAAAAATCAATAATTTTTTTACAAAAGATGGCAAAGTTCTAAACATCCGAAAGTCTTAATGGTTATTTGTTGAATGGAGAACTGGAGCAAGGAAGGAGTCAATGAGCCATTAAGATGTTAGTGAGGGAATTTGTAAGACACACACTGGGTTCACTGGGGCATGGGTTGTTCAAGCAGCCTCTTGAACACACCATGTTTATGTCCCTCTTTCATTCATTATTCTCCCTTGCATTGACTCAACAAATACCCAGTGCCTCTAGAATCTATCACACAGGGATAGATGAATAAGACACTTCCAGCCCTCAGTCCTAACACTAACTGAAAGAAACCTTGTCCCCATAAAGAAGACATACAAATGTAAGTATATATGTAAGTATATAGTTACTTATTGACCAGCCAATAATTCATTGATTAATCACTTCTGTGCACATGCCTGGTGTCTGACACAGAAGCTTGAATGAGTTTACTATGTGACAGAAAAGCGCCTCCTGTGGATGGGTATCTTTCCTCTTGCCATAGTCTGTGAGGTATATTAGAAGTATGGAGGGCTTATTATTACTTATTATTTACCAATTACACCACCACCACAATCAGAGGAGGCTCTTATTTCACATCACTGATCTGAGGAATTCTAATTGATTCTACCCCTAATTTAGGGGACAATATCTTCCCTGTGATGCTATTGCATCTGTCCAGGAAACTGGTTAGAATCATAGAATACTGATACAGAATACTGATATGAAATGGAAAGAGATTAGAACTCACTTACTTGATAAGACACAAATGAGATTCAGGGCGATGAGGTGATTTGTCCAGGTTCAAATAGGACATCGAGCACACCCTCAAAGGAAAGCCTGGCCCCAAGATTCCCGTAAGTGACTGGCAGCATGCCCCATTCCTTCTACTGCTGCCAGTCAGATTACAGGGCCTCCAACTTCACAATTAATTACAGAACTAAGACGCACTTTCTGCTATGAGGTGGACTATCTTCAGAGGTAAAAACTGTTCTTCACAATATCAGCACTTTTGGTGTGAATAAAGCATGACTTGCTGTTTTCATGCAAAATCCTGAGGTGATGGACAAAGTTGATTTTCTAACAACTTTTAACTCTTTGCCCCCTCCAAAAGCTATTTGATGGAAAAAATATGTCCTGTAGGGGTCTCTTATTTCTCTTATTTCTTTTTTTATGAGATAAACTCTAATTGCAAAGATAGTTAGAGCCTAGTAGATTATATGTAAAGGAATCCACAAAGCAAGGAAATGTGTCTATTAACAATTAGGAGATAGAAAACCCAGAGTAACATGTTCAGTACATTAACCATGCACCAAGTGTGGAACAAAACCATTAAAATTATCTCACTCTTTTTAAAACCCCTACATAATAAATGCTGTAAAATCTCTATTTTGTAAGTGATAATGCCAAGGGCAGGAGAATCTAGGCTCTTGTCTAACCAGATTAAGAACTTCCTCACAGTTGACTGCAGCTGGGTACCCAGCCCAGAACTAACTCTAGATTATTTTTTAAACACAAAGTAATACTGTCTCCCTTCAGAAGTATGTGGGTTAATGCATATGCACAATTCTTTAAAAAAAAAGCAAAACAAAACACAAACTTCCCCTCACAAACTGAAAAGGATGTACTGCTTTTGATGATAATTAAATCCAAGGTTGAGTAGAGCATTACACTTAGCGCTCAAGGATTAGAGTTCTATCAGGATTTACGCAGCTGGAACAAGATAATTCTCCCTTCCTCTGTTTTAACAATAAAATGTCTTTAGTGAAATGAGGATAAATAATATAAGTAAACACACACCTTAAACTTCTTTGTATTTTATCACGAGAGGACATATCGATTGTGAGACTTTCTCTGGATGCCACCACACCACATTACTCAGATATGAAAAATGCAAACACAATTTTGGGCTGCAAAATACTTTCTTGATGTTATCAAATGTTCTCATTACCTACCAGGAATCATTCATTTACCACTTCTATTCTGTCCTGATTTTTCATGTCCTCTATTTCCCATTTCCTGGTCTCTGCAGTACTTGTGATGGATCCTTAAAAGGGCTCATGATTCTCATAGGTCAGCATTCTCATGCAGATGAGGCTTAAGTCAAAATTATGTTTCTTACCTAAATATTTAAGAACATAAATAATGTCTGGGCACCCTAGCTGTCATTTTAAGCTATTTGACATTTATTGTTCAGAGGAAAAGAAAGGTCAGATGTAGCAAATCTGCATTTCTGCTTCATGACATTTTTTCTTTACCATATTTTTCCAAATTGTAGTATCGGGGATAATATTATGAAATGCATAGGGGAGAAGGAAGAGGAGAGGGAGAGAGTCAGGGAAAAATGGGGAAGGAAATCTTTCTTCAACACATTTCTTACCTCACCTGCCCACCATGACACAGGCATATTTAGTAAACTTCTGAGCTGTTCCCAATGGCTGCATTTGTCTGGCAGATGTGTGGGCACCAGAAGGATGGACTATGAAGGGAAGGCAGCAGCCATGGAAAGGAAGAATATGCATGGCTTCGTGATCTATTTAGCATGACCTATGGTCATACTTCATGGAGCAGACTAAAACCATCTGGCCCCCACCGTTCCTTTCTGCTTGGCTCTCTGCACACCCATCTTCTAGTCTCAGAAAAGGCTGTTGTGTTTTTCCCTGCAGCTTCCCTGCTCATGGTTCAACACATCCCCACTCTTAAGGTCAAAACAGGATATGTGGAATAGACATTTTTAAGGTGGATAACATTGGAGAGAAGACAATACTTGTAGGCAGAACTATAGCCACAAGTGAGAGCAATGTCATGGAGATGATATATGTATGGTTAAACAGGCTGAGTTCAAATCCAATATTCTACACTTACTGTGACCTGGGGCATGCTGCTTAACTTCTCTGAGCCTTAGTTTCTTTAAGTAAGGAAACAGAAGAGATGCTAAAGCTAACCTTAGTATGTGACAGTAACTATTAAATTAAGGTATCTGTCCAGCTTCTATGCTTAATAGGAAGTGACAAAGGCAGCAGGATCAGCTGCTGCTAAACATCGTCCCAGCCATTCTGTACAGCAGTTACAGGGCCCTCACAAAACAGCGAGCCCTGCACCTGCAGAGATTTCTTAAATGGGATGTAAGAATTCCATTTTAATGGAAGACTCCTGAAACAGGCAGGATGGAATGGTACCCAAGAGCTTGGTGAGATCTTTCAATAAGCCAAGCATGGTGTCACATGTCTGAAAAATCAGTACTCAGGAGGCTGAGGCAGAAGGAACTCAAGCTTGAAGCTAACTTGAGCTGCTTGGCAAGACAATGTCCCATCCCCTAAAAAGAAAAGAAGAACAGAGTATAATGACACATGTGTGTTATATGTATGGAGTCTCATGATGAAACCTACTACTTTGTATGCTAACTTAACAAAAACATACGACAAAATTCTATGATAGCTGTGTTAAATGATTTTGCTACATAATTATCCTTTTTCTGTTTAACACCTAAAGTACTTCCTTTCAGTTTTTGTCCTCCTGATTTTAACATGAGTTTCGACTGCCTTTAATCTATGTTTGCCTCACTCTGACAAATTATTCAGCATCACTGGTTCTCCATTCTCTTTTCTTTCCTCTTTTTTCCTTTTACAGATAGACTCTGTGAATGATTGTTTCAGCATCTTTCTCTTCTAGGCCTTCAGGGCTCTGTAAATGTCTACCAATCCTAGCAGGCAGAGGCAGGTCCACCAAACACACACCACACACACACACACACACACACACACACACACACACACACACAGCCTTTCCATTGTATCTCAAACACAACACCCCTTGATAAGAAAGCCTCTTTTCCTTCCTTAAGAACATTCTTGCTGGTGGCAGCACTAATTATGCTCCACTGTATAATTATGAACTTTGCTAAAACCCAAATTGTTACCTCTCCTTTTCCCCCTCCTCCTCTTCTTCCTCCTTCTGGAAAGCCCATCTGTTTTCAATAATTAAACTACCAAGTTCAGGTAAATCTATATAAACCTTGAGTTCTCCCCTGTCTCAACATCGGTCCCATATGGTCATGTCCATACCTGAAATCCTCATCTCTGAGGTATGCCCCACTGAACTATAATCATGCCAACCACTGTACCCTCCAAACACATCTTCTTTCCAATTGTCTTCTTCATCACCAATGTCACAGACTTCAGGAAAACCATATGAAAATCCTAGGCTTGAATTCCTTCCTCCTGTTTCTCATGTATTTACTATATCCAGACCCATCTGTGACATTTTTCATTTCTGAGATAATACAACAGTCTCTCAGGGCTTCAATCTAGCACCATCCCTCCCTGCAATTAGAAGACTCACTATGAAAATATGTTTCCTGAGGAATCTTCAGCTTGCAATCATGTACTTTCCCAACTCCAGATCTAAATGCTTTCGTATTTCTTTGACAACAAATCTAAATTACAGACTAAATAAACAATCCCTACATATAATTCATAATATATTGTCCAGCACAGTTTCTCAGAAACCCCCAATATTCCTTAGACTTCTCAGCCTCTGAATAGTTCTCTTTTCTTAGACACACACACACACATACATGTGCACACACAGTTTGTCTGCCTGTCTCTGCTGTCTGGATATCTCTTTGTCCCTTCTCCTCTCTTCTCTCTTCAGCCAACCATTTCTCTTCCAGACATTACATTTTGCTATTGCTTTGCTATCATATTGCAAGGCCCACTGCTTAGCTCTTCTTTAGTAAAATGTTGCATTCCTTCCAAGACTCTGTTCTCAAATCACCTACTCCTAGGGTTGTTTTTCTAACACAACTTCTGTATCAGTCCCCAAAGAAATCCATCATTTTCAACAGATACCCTTTGACCTGATTCCTTGCCCCAAGGCTACAAACTTATTGTTCATAAAATTACAGGGCTATAATTTCCTGTCTCAGAGGAACGGAAGTCCTCTCAACACACGCTGAACAAGTAAAGTTCATTCCACCTTTAGCGGAATGTTTTGTTGTTGTTGTTTTGCTTGGGGTTATTTTTTGTTTTGTTTTGTTTTGGTATCTGAAGGTACAGAACAGCCCTGTCCTTCATCATCTCAGTAATAATCAACCTTAAGGTTTCCACTAAACCATGATAGCCAGCTTGACCATTCCTCTGGCCTTCGAAAGACAGATGCCTTTAGTTAGGGGTATTTATTAGCAGGCTTTGTCTGCCTTTCTCCTCAATTCATTTGTGAAATCCTCCTGGGAGGAAGAGATTTTTCTTCATTCAACTTGGTAATTGCTCAGTTAAACTGACCTAATGAATAAGTATTTTCTCAGGAAATATTCCAAAAACTATAGAGAAGGATAAAAGGGAGAGAAAGAGATTGTTCCATAAAACTGTATAAGGATTCCCATGAAGCCTTTGGCTAAACCTTAAGTCATGTATTCATGGGTGAGATACCACAATGTGAGCAAAGAACAACCGATAGAGAATGGGTGGGGTCAGAAGAGGGAAGGAATGAAGGAAAAGACGAGAGGGGGAGGGAGGAAAGAAGGAAAGGAGGGAGGAAGGAAGGAAGGAAGGAAGGAAGCAAACCTACCAGGAAACTATAGCAGAAAACTTTCTACAACAGCTCACATAAAGTTGATGTTGAGGTTCAAGGGAAAATGACACACATGGGCCCATAGTGGGTAGCAATATTTGAAAGGATTAGGACATGTGACTTTTGGAGTAAGAGTGGCTTTGTTGAAGGAAGTGTGTTACTAGGAGTGGGTTTTGAGGTTTCAGAAGCTCAAGTCAGGCCCAGTCTCTCTCTCTTCCTGTTGCCTGATGATCTAGATGTAGAACTCTCAGCTCCTTCTCCAGCACCAGGTCTGTCCAAGTTCCTCCATGGTCCCCACCATGATGATAATGGACTAAACCTCTGAACTGTAAGCCAGCCCCAGTTAAATCTTTACCTTCATTAAAGTTGCTGGGTCATGATGTCTCTTTTCCGCAATAGAAACCCTAATTAAGACACTTGGGAAAGGCTTGAGTTCTCAAAAACCAACACACAGACCTCACCACACCTGGAGCATTTGTTACAGAATTACAAAACATCAATTTTAAGTCTAAATTACCCATAAAACAAAGGCTTAAATAAACTACCTTGTAAAAGCTTGATGATCATCTTTGCTAGAATCAGATTGATGGGCAAGAAAATAAACTGTCGAAAACACTTCAACAGTCTTTAAAGGAAAACAGAAAAATCCCCAAGTTCAACAATGTACTATTCACAATGAACAAAACCCAGTCAAAATTGTCAGATATTTAAAGACAGGAAATGTGACCTACAACAGAGGGAAACAGGGTCAGCATGAACTGACATAGAAATATAGAACCAATACAATTAGGAGACAGAACTTCAAAACAGCTATAATAAATATGCTCAAGGATATAGCAAAGCATAAGCATGAAGGGGAAAGAAATAAAAAAAATCAAAGATATAGAGCTGGGAAAAATAAAGTATCTCCAGTACTGAGTGGATTGACTTAATCAGCTGATCAAATACTATCAAACACCAGAGGGTAAACTCTAAGACAGAAAAGAAAGCTACCTAGACAGCAGAGAAATGAGACTGGGAAAATAATCTTAGATTCCCCCACGTAATGTAGCAACATATTATACTGTGCAACAAGATTATAATTGGATTCCTAAAATGTAGAAACAGGAAAAATATTAGAAAAAAGTTCCAAATGTGAGCTTGGAATTGTGTTTCACACTTACAATCCCAGATACTCAGGAGGCTGAGGCAGGAGGATCACAAATCCAAATCTTGCTTGGAATACAGAGAAAGTTCAAGGTAACTTGATAACTTGTGGGCCCTATCTCAAACTAAAAAGCAATGATAAATGGGGGCTGTGGATATAGCTCAGTGCTAGAATGTTCCACAGTACTTAAAATAAAATTTTTAAAAAGATACATTTCCCAATTTAATGAAAAATGTAAACCTCCAGATCCAAGTCTCTCAATAAACCCCAAACAGTAAAAACATCCAGCCACATTATTAAGCAAATTGCTGACATACCACCATAAAATAAGAACTCCCAAGGAAACCAGAGGGTGGAGGAGACATAACAGGATACATGGGCTAAAGAGTCTCTCGCTTCTCCTCAGAAACTATGTATAACAAATAACAATAGAACAGCAACACTGAAGTATCCTCAGCCCAAACATATTCAGTGAAGGTCATCATCAGAAATGAAAGAACATCAAAGACACTTTCAGAAAACAAAAGCCATGAAGATTTAAATAAGGACTAACACACATTAAATATTAAAAAACAGAAGGAAAACATAATAGGTATAAGCTCTCAACAAATACAGCCAAGGTGGCACAAACCCACTAAACTATTTATCCAGGTTTTTACAACCCAAAACTGAAGGAAAGCATATAAAAAGCAACTGTTATGGGCTCTGAAAAGTAAATAAAAAAAGGATTACTGAAGAAGAAAGTCAAGCCCTGGACAGGTAACATACTTGGAGGTAAGCTTCCTTTTCATTTCTCTTCTCTTACATCTGTGAGCCAAATGCATGCCCCTAAAGAGCTGTGATGGTGACAGCATGGAGTTAAAACACTCATAGAAATCCTTTCCCCTGTCCAGGAGACCAAGGAAATAGGACATGTCACCCAAGGGCATGAAGAGAAATCTCCATTTCCTTCCTCCCTCCCTCGTTGCCCCCCCCCCCCGCGTGTGTTTTGTGTTGTGTGTGTGTGTGTGTGTGTGTGTGTGTGTTGTGTGTGTGCTGTGTGTGTTCTCCTCTCTTTTTCTTCTAATTTCATGATAGTGAGTGCCCAGCAGGGTCAGCCCAGCTGAGATGTTAAAAGCTAAAACTCCAATAGAAACAAGCCAGGGTCCCCTCCAGGCCAAGGAGAACAGAGGAATCCCTGTTGTCTCTCTTCAAAGGCCAATGGCAACCTTTACTGCAGTGCAACACAAGCAAGACTCTGGATTTAAGGAGAATTATTGAGAATGCTTGTAAATGTGCTAATTCTGAATGGACCAGTCTCTGGCTTCCATTCCCTCCAAGTGGCAACTCTAGGAACAGACTCAAAGAAACTGTTTTTAGAAGAGGGCTAAGGTTCCACACCCATCTCAGGAAAACAACCCAATGTTCTGAGTCTCTGGGATAAATTCAGGCCTGTAATACCAGTGGGACTCAATGGTGATAGAACCACTTTGAAAACAAGTTGGCAAATCCGTTCTTATAAAATTGAACATATATTTACCAACAACTCTGCAATTGATGGGAAAGAACTGTCAGCATACAGCAACAACATCACCTGTACATAAAATATTCCTGATGGTTGTATTCATGGAAGTGTCAGACAGGAGATGTCCATGTAGTAATGACTGGGATAAACCCATGAGTATATGCTCATACAATGGAATAGTATACAGTACTAAAAAGAAACAAGCCATTAATACATAAAAAGGCATATAATAAGATAAAAACTTTAAAGTGAAAGAAGATGAACTCCACAGAGATAGGCTGCGTGCTTCATCCATAGGAACCTCTGGAATACAATAAACTACTGATTACAGAAATCAAATCAGAACTTTCTTCAAGCAGAAAGTATACAAAACCACTTGCAAAAGCAGAGGTTGGGAGGTAGGGACAGATCTGGTAGGAATTAAGGGGAGGGATTGAGGGTAAAATAGAGTAAATTTACATGCTATAAAATTCTCAAATAATAATTTTTTTATTTTAAAAACTGGTCTCCCAAGACCTTTAATGATTAAAAATGTTATAGATCCTAATTAGGATGGTGATTGCATGTGTGTGTTTCTCAAACAAATTAAACTGCACAGTTAAAGGAGGCACATTTGTATATGTGACTTACACTTCAATATAGCTAGAGATATCATTATTATATACTGTCACCCTAGATTTAGAGATCAGAACCCTTCTAGGACAGAAACAATCCCAAGTTCCTTCACCCTGCTCTGCTCATAGCCCACGTCAGTCATCACTTTGCCCTTTTCCTGTGTCTAGGCTTCTCTGTGGCCAGAAAGGGATTCCTGACCCATTTTCCTGGTTTGCCTCTTGCATACCACTCTCTCAATTTCTTCACTCATGTTCCTCTCATTCTCAGCCATTTTTGTCTTTCTTTCTTCTTGTAAATGTAGTCATACTTGTATCCAACTTTTTCTATCTCCTCTACAATATTATTTTGTTTTAGCAGACTTGACTCTAAAAACCAAAGAATCTTTAAAATTATCTACTGATGGATGGTTTGTTTTATTTGTTAATGTTCTAGGCATAAGAATTTTAGTCAAAGCTACTTTATAAGTGGAGTTATTTATTGAAATGGTTACATGACGGACATGATCTTTAGCTGTTGTTACCTCCGTGAGCTAATAGCATCCCCTTTAAAGGGTTCCCTTTCCTACTCCAGGAAGCATCTTTGAAACATGCACTGTGACCATGGAGAGAAGAACTAAAACCAAGAGCTGGAGAAAGGACTAAGGTTTGTTTGATACACACTCTGTATGGGCCCTTTTCTACAGGCTTTGCATCATGAAATTCTCACAATAATTCTGGCAGTGGCTATTGTTTTTCTCAGTTTACAGATAAAAGATTAAAGCACAGAGAGAGGAAAATAAATATCATTGGCCCAGTGATACGGCAGATCTTCTACCCCAGATCTGTGATATATTCTACATTTGACTTGTGATAGATTGCTTGATACCTGAGTCTCCTGCAGAGACAGCACCTTGGGAGGGAAAAATAAATAACATGTTCATTCACAGGAATACAACACAACAATTAAAAAAAAAAGAACATTGTGACCAGATGTGGAAGCATATCTCTGTAACACCAGCACTCAGGAGGCTGAAGCAGGAAAGTCACAAGCTAAATGTCAGCCTAGACTACATAGTGAGTTATGGGACAGCTTGGTATACAGTGAAACTCTATCTCAAAAAACAAACCAAAAAAAGTGGAGGAGGAGGAGGAGGAGTAGAAGAAGGCAAAAGCAAAGGAAGACATTTTTAACAATATAGGTGAATCTCACAAAAATCATATTCAGTAAAAGAAGGCAGACACAAAAAATGACGTAGTTCATCTCAGATTCTTTTTCCATTATAAGATGCTATAGCAACAGCAACTTAATGGAGAAAGGGTTTGTTTTGCCCACACTTCTAGGTGCATCCATCATTAGGAAGTTGGGGTGGCAGGGGCTGGAAGCAGCTGTTCACACTGCATCCACAATCACGAAGCAGTTCTCATTACATATGGTTGTGTATGTACATATGGATGGATGAAGGCATGTTATTGCTCAGCTCACTTTCTCCATTTTATAAAGTCCAAGATCCCCTGCATTGGTTCTGACCACAATTAAGATGGGACTCTGACATTAATTAATATAATATAGAAAATCTCATATACACATGCCAAGAGGACCATCTCCCCAGGGGATTCTATAGACTGTCAAGTGGCCACTTAACACTAACCATCATATGTGGCATGAGTCCATTTGCATAAAGTTCAATAGCCACAACCAGTTGATGCTGTATGGATTAGAAAAAAAAAGTGATTACTTTGGATAGAAAGTAGGTATTGGTTGAAATAGGATCTGAGAGAACGTTTTTGATGTTAGGAATTTTCTGTCTTTAACAAAGCAGTTATTCAAATGTCAATTATCAAACTCTACACAAGATTTATACTCTCAAACTTTTTTGCATTCCTGTGTTTTTTAAAAAATCACTTTCTATTATTTAAATGAAGAGTCTTGCATCTTCTATCACACAATAAAGTTTGGAAGCTGGGAGGACTTCAATACGGGGCCATTGTTTTGAGAAACCCTGGGGAGGGGACACAGGACTTCTGCAAGGATGTAAGGGTGGCATGCTGAGGACTGAACCCAAACCTGACTCAGAATCTGACACCTTGCACTGCTGTTCCTAATGTCAGGGCTTGGTTGAAAGCATGATTAGAAAAAGTAGGAACTTGGCATTTAAAAATATCTGGGGCTGGAAAGATGGCTCAGAGGTTAAGAGCACTGGCTGCTCTACCAGAGGTCCTGACTTCAATTCCCAGCAACCACATGGTGTCACAACCATATGTAATGAGAACTGGTGCCCTCTTCTGGCATGCAGGCACACATGCAGGTAGAACCGGTATACACGATAAATACATCTTTTAAAAAAAATCTGATAGTTACATTTTCCTAGTGCCTTTCATATAGACATTATAATTCTATTTGGAATGGTCCACACAGGTCATCTCATTCAATGCTCATAATGACTCCATGAGGTAATGGAGACCTCATGATAACTTCCCTAAAGACCCGAAGGATCAGCAATCTTAAAGAAATTGTACAGGACTTCAAATTTAATAACTAGTGAATACCATAACAGGTATTCTAGGTTCTCTGGCTTCTATTGGAGAATTCTCTCCACCACAGAACACTAACTTTAATTATGTAGGCTGATAATGTGGAAGTCTACAAAAGAGCCCTGTCCATGCCTACCTTCATGAACCCATATTCCAATGAATACTGAAGGGAGAAAAGGAAAAGAAGAGTCGGTGTATTAAATTTTACCCTTCTAGTTTCCTCTGGCTAGCTGCCTGAATCCCTTAAGCTTGCCTGCATTTTCTGTGTCCTCTGAGCTCACACTATTTTCACTTGTGTCTTTAGCTTTTCCTTTACTCTGAGGGATTCCAGCCACCTACCTCCATACACCTGTTGTTACTCAGTCAGGAAGGCAGGGTGGAAGGGCAAAGACTTAATTAGACAAGTGTTTGGGTGGATCTGTCCTAAGGGAGATTTCCTGTCCCATCCCGCAATCTCAGGCTTTCTAAAATATGTACAATATATCACCCAGTGAATCTGATAGAATTTCCCTGGGTGAGGACCCATGCTCAGAACAGCCAGCTGGAAAAGCAATTTTAAAAACTGTGAAGGGGGAAAATGGTTTTGAGAAATCCAGCTAACCAAAGGAGTTCCTGAGGGGTACCACCCAGCCCCTTCATGGCCTCATCGTCAAGCCAACATTGTACTTCAGTTCATCTCTATTAGTGATCTCTCATCACGACAAAAGCAACTTAGGGAAGGGAGGGGTCCATTGTAGCTTGTAGCTCACAGTTTGAGGGTGTGGTCCATCAGAGCAGGGAAGCCTTGGCCACAGAAGCTTGGGGTAGCTGGTTCTATCCACAGTCAGGAAATAAAGATCACATGCATGGGCATCTTTTGAAGGTGATGACTCAGCATGACTTGAAGAAACCAACAGCCACCAGATATCACATGGCTACTGAATGGCCCTTTTAAAGCGGTAGTGCTTCCCTGGGGAAGCCTGCCTGAGCCCCTGGGTTATAGGCACCGATGGGATCACAAAGGTTTAGCTGCTTTGGTGTATTCAGGTCTAGTAACCAATTGGTTCATTTTATCTCTCTCCATGCACTCCACTCATCTTGAGGAAGATGAGGCAGACAATGGAAGGGAAGAGCACAACTCCTGATAATCAGAATAAAAGAGATACATAAAACCAGGTCCTTCACTCCTCTGGACATAACACGGCATGAGCTGGACAGCTGACTCTCCAGTAAGGGACATCTGCATCAGGAAACTGCTGTTCTGTGTGATCACAGTCTTGCTCATCCCTAGGACTGATTTCATGATTTCTTAAACTTAAGGCCAAGTCTCTTCTGTAGAACAAATAATCAGACTGTGAATGTGCTTGGACTGAATCCAAGGTCAAAAAGACATCTAAAAGGTCACATGTTGCTGCAAATGAAGTACACCCCACACCTTTATCTTCCCTCTCTTCTAAAGGGACAGAGTTTGGGTGGGACAACAGTAACTACTATGATGGCCCCTCTTTTCTAGTTCCTTGTCTCTCTTTGAAGTCAGAAGTTTGTGACAGGAGAACCCACAGTGTCACCAGGGTCATCTCACGTGGCCACACATACTGATCACATGGCTCTAAGTGGCACCATTCAGATGAACAAAACTGCATGTGGATCCCTCAGAGTTGCAGATCACCCGACACTGAAGTGATACTGCTATGAGAAAAACCTGTGAATCATATTGACGGAATACTCTACAATTTATCAGCCATGATGCTAAGGATTCACATGTATCATCCAATTTAATCTCTATAGTAATACCCTGAATTGTCACCTCCTACCTTTAGAATCACATAGGAACTATCGCCATTGCCCTCCTTCTGTAATGGATGAAAGTGGGTTTCAGATTTTCAAGAACTTTTCTAAGAAATGGCTACTGACCACCAAATACTGACTGCATGGACTTCAGAAAGCAAAATGTGCCGATCCACTTGTCTTTCTAGTTTATAACATGCGTCTTGAGATGATTTCTCGATTTGAAGACAAGATGTATGGTTCCAGTCAGCACCTAGTACAGTATCTAACATCTACAACTTCTCACCATGTGGATTAAAGTTTCCAGGCCTAATGCTTTGTACTTACATGACCTTGAAAGTGTGTTATCAAGCATTTGGATTCCAATTAGTCCATTCACATAATATAGGAGTTACTTTTCCTGCCTACTGTACAATTAATAAAAAATAACAATAACCATGAAAGTGATTTGTGAATTGTAAAGTTTCATACAACTAGAACCAAATATTAACAACTGTAATAATGGAAGGAGAACTGTCCTTTACCAGGCTGAACAAATTCCCATAAAATGAGGTCACCAGTAAGTAACCTTTAAAAATGGTAGAGCAATGGGAATTTCTGCCAATGCAATTCTCTTCCTATACATGCAGGCCAGTAACTCCTGTCCTTCAACAGACCAACATCCTTGTAAACATACTCACTATTAAAGATAGTGTTCTGTCTGTACCCACATATGAACCTCTCATGATGAGTATTCTCTCTCCCTCCCTCCACCCCCCATTGTAATTTGAACATTGTTCAAATATTCATTTGAGGGGCTGGAGAGATGGCTCAGCAGCTCTTCCAGAGGCCCAGGGTTCAATTCTCAGAATCAAGCTCACAACAGTCTGTTAACTCCAGCCCCAGGGAATTCTTTATCTGGCCCCTGTGTGTGCATGGTAAATAGACACACATGCAGGTAAAACATCCACACACATAAAATTAAATAGTTTTTAATCCATTGGAACCATCTCAAAGAATTTTGAAGTAGCCAGTAGGGGTTTACTCAACCTAGAACTGATCATCTTTTTAAAACCCTGGTCACCTTCCACCAATGACTCACCCCACTCCCTGACATACACCTATGGATATGCCTTGCACACATAATCCTGTAGTAAATGTGCCTTCCCCCAGTAGACCACAAGACTATAGCCTAGAGAAAAACTTTAATGTGGGAATTGAGGGAAAAAACAAACAAACCTAGTAATTTCATTTTTATTTACACACAATTTTAAAGATACTCCAGCAATTCTTTGTTCCCCTAGAAACACCAGTGCTCAAAAGGCTCCCAGGAATGAGATCCTGAAAGATCATGGTTCCTGCCCCCCAGCCCTGCTGCCTACTGTGGCTTCTCAACATCAGAACTTATTAATTACAAATGATGTGGCTTGTCTGATCCACATCTCATCTGACTCCCTGCTTGGTCCCTTGGGATTCTATTCCATAGTCAGAGGAATATCTATTTCAGAAAATAAGATTTTTAGATATGTAACTTGGCATTTTCTTCTGGAAGTCCCAACCTATTACTTCTAAAGGATACACTAAATAACTCCTGATCCTCACTGACAGTCACTCTCTTCAGAGATTTGTAGATTGTTACCATGGCTTTCCCTTCATCGCCATTTAGCCCAGCCATATATATTTAATTCTTTTCATCTTTCATCATAAATCAGTCCCTTCAGCTCTTAAATCAGCTCTCTGCTCTTCTCTGGACTGGTTCCAATTCTCCCAATTCACCTCAAATAACTGATATCCCTTCTGGGAGCTCCAATTTTCTTTGCATCTTCCTTTACTCTCTCTCTCTCTCTCTCTCTCTCTCTCTCTCTCTCTCTCTCTCTCTCTCTCTCTCTCTCTGCCCCTTTCAGAAGTTAAATGAGAAGGGATGGGCAATATGTGAGGTCAAGGGTCAGGTGTGCTGCATTGCATCCATCTTCTCTAAATTGCCCACATTTCTCTGTGGTACCTATAATGTCTCGAGCTGTACATCTTCTTTCCTGAAGTGGGTATGGGAACAGTCTAGGAAACAGACTCTTGTATCACACAGTACTCTCTAGAATCTGGTTGTGAGATTACAGAAGTGTATCTCAAAGCACCTACAAGTCAGGATATGAGCCAGAGCTGTGGGTAATGTGCTAGCATCCAGGCTGACTTCTTTGGGAGCTTCGGGCTGTTCTGGATAGTACATCACCATTCACAGAATCTCAGTGACTGCCTCTCTGAATGGGTTCTCCCAGGAACTGCTTCAGGCTTTGAAGCATTGATCCCATTTATGAATTCACAGTAATCCACAAAGAAAAACCGAAAACATGCCATTCATTACAAAGACTCTCAAAAAATCCTTTTGTCCTTTCAGACAGCCCCAGACACAAGCAATAGAATGATTTAACTTTGTTCTTACTGGGTTTTTTTTTCCATTTTATCACCTCCCTAGACAAGGTCCTGTTCAAGTTTAGGAAACCATCTTCTGTCTATGACAAATGGATTCCTGAAGAACACTGACTACAAGGGGTGGCAGAACAACTCCCCCCCAAACACAGATCCAACAGCACCATTGCTCCCCTCTAGGCAGGACCACAGGCTCTTTGGTCAGGAAGAAAGAAACTGAGTTTGTCCATTTTCTTTGTGCTAAATTGAAGATCCTATGTCACAAAAGAGCAAATGTCTCATTCTATAAATAAGAGCCAATAGAAAAAGAGTAAATTCATCCATCTCATCCAACATGTGAAGTAGAAAAACCAACCCCAGTGGCAGACTGTAAGCCAGAATTTCCATACAAAATGATGAATGGAGCCACAATGATGTGTGCTGCCCCCAACACAGAATGCTGTGTGTTGCAACAGGATAGCACTTTCCACTCCATGGAAAGGTCTGCAGTGGAGCCTGCATCTGGGGGAAGGCAGTGAAGTGAGACAAGAGGCTAGTCCTGTGTGGCTAGCTGCCTAACATATGTTCTCAGAGACAAGAGAGGCCATCCTGTTCAAGTGTGAGCACAAGGCCTGAAGTGCTTTTGAATAAGCTGTCTGTCTCTCTGGAGGTCACAGGGAGCTCATCCAGTTACACTTAGTGTCTTATTTGATCCCATCAATAACCATTTGATCCCAATCTTGCCTAAAATGCTTGGCCAAAATTTCTAGCCTTTTAATGGCAGACTCCTGGCTCTTTCTGAAGCCAGCATTTCTATATGTGTCAAAGGATACATAAGGGTTGGCCCAGCTGCCAAATGGACTGCACTCCTGGGACAGAGCTTGGATGTTCACTGCTTTCCTGCAGCCAGTAGCAGAACAGCTATTGAGAGACACCCCTTTCTACATGAAACTTCCCCTAAGCATGGTTTGATTTCACATGGGGCTCAACTACAGCAGTATGTTCTTCAAATGCATTATGTGAGACATCCACTGATAGTTTCTTTGCAGCCTGTCTATAGTTGGCAGGTTCAGGGCTGGAAAATAACCCCTTTGCCAGCCATCAACATGTGATAACAGTTGATACAGATGGTTGGGGCTTATGGTCATATCACAAGAAGTGATGCAGAAGCTCCAGCAATGCTCAAAGACATGAAAGTGAATGAAAATTTGTCTTTCCAGAGAGTCATTTGTACATTCATTACAGAAGCATCGGACACTAAAAGAGAATGTTGCATATATAAACCACAGAAGCCACAATGCCATTACAGGCCAGATGTTCTTTACAAAAGTCTCCTTAGTGGGACAACAGTTTCATTCTCTCATTTCACTGAAGGCACTGCCAAGCTCATCAGACCCTGCCTTTCACTAGGCACAATATAAACCCCAGCACTGATCATAAAGGGTTGTTTTAAGTGTTACCGATGTCACCAATGCCAGTGCTGAGATACAGACCCACACTCTGATTTCCTTGAGGACCGCATGCCAGTAGTTTCTATGCAATGACAGGGACCCTCAGCTTCTTGGTAGCTCTGCTACGAGAGAGCACTGAGTGTAGTGGAAGTGGTGTGTGTGTGTGTGCAAGCATGGGAGAAATTGTACCTCCACAATGGGCGCCATTCAATGCTTTCCATCCAATTAATACTAAATATTAGTAACCAGTGGAGCATAAGAACTTCATTTATTTCTGATGATGAGAATGATAGAAAAGAAGCTAGTTTTGCTCAATGGAATCAGTGTGGGCTTCTTTAAAAAAAAACACAATTTCTCTTTCTGTGACTTTTCTCATCATTTACATTGAATATTTCATTCATTCACAAGTCCTTCCCCCATGGTCCTATGAGAAAAACATTCATTCAAAACCACCTGGTTTGCCATTCAAAAGACACTAGTGAAAGAGTTAGAAGTGTGTGCTTGCACACACAGCCTTAACTTGATGAATGTGGGAGTAAACAAAACAGAAACCTCATTCCAGGAGCCTCCAGCAGTGAAATCAGCCCGCCAGAGACTGTCATCTAGAGCAGCTGCTACATACATGCAGGATAAGACTCCCAGGGAAAACAAAGGGGGTGGGGGAGAAAAGCAATAGACAATTATTGCTTCTCTCCCAAATCAAGGCAACTTCAACCATTTTTATTCCTTTCTCCACAAATCTCCTGCCTCTTGTTCCTTAGTTCCCCTGGGATTTTGCCAGGACATGTGAGAAGAGTGACAGGCTGATAGTGCAAAACAGACGGGGGTTGGGGGATTCTGGTATGGCAGAATGAATAATTAAGGAGGAGGGAACCTCTGGGCTAGCCAGTACTGGGGTGGAGGGCCAGGGTTGGGAGGCTGGTTGAGACTCAAGATAAAGAGGAATTCTATATTCTCTGGGAAACTCTACCCACATTCCCCAAATTGGTGGTGGCCTAAAAGAGGAACAAGAGTTCAAAAGAGAGGGCAACAGTTTGAGGCCTTGTTAGAACTTGGAATTTAGGAGTTATGGGAGCATTTCAACCATTCTCAGAGACAAGGAAGGAGGACATCCAATTACGATACAATTGGGTCATGTCTAAGTCGGTGGGAGGCATTCTATCAACACTGAAACTTTTCTCCCAACTTGATTGCTAAAGAAGAAAAACCGATATATTGGGAAGTGATTATGCTCAAGCTCATAGAAAAGAAAAAAAAAAAAAAAAGCCACGGGTCTAATTTCAAGAATGATGAAAAAAGTCTAAGAAGGGTATGGGTTAGTTAATAGTGGCTCCAAGTTGGTGTAACTAAAATGCAAATCCCAACACACTCTGGTGGGAGCTGCTCACCGGTACCAAAGATCTGGAAGAGAAGGCGGGGCTGGGACGCTCGGATCGCAGTGGATAGCCTTCCCTCCCTGCCCACTTCCGATGCCTTCTTCTCAGGCATCAGGCGGATCCTCAGCCGCCCTTCGCCGTGGTGAATCCACCAACTGAACAGCTCGCTGAGGTTGAACTGGAGTATTCCCACAGCCGTTGCCTCCTCTGGGGGTCCAATGCAGCCTTCAAGGATCGCCTCTTCACCCAGCTCCAGCACTAGCTGTTTGGCACGCCTGAGCTTGCGCACAGAGCCTCCCTTCAGCACCCTGGACAGCGTAGAACCCACCTCGGGACTGGGCGAACTGGCTGCGTCTGCCCAGGAGACCCCAGGCGGCGGCCCCAGAAGCCTGAGCAGAGGAGCGCAGTCCAGAGCCAGTGATCCCCGTGCCTCCAGCCCACTAGCCCCGGGCTCCGAGGGGGACGGCGGCTGTGGCAGCAGCAGGTCTCGGGCATAGACGCGGAAGAGAGAGGGAACCACGAAGTCCACCGCCAGACTCTTCCTCTGCAGACGCGAGTAACTGAGTGGCTCCCGGGGCTGCAGAGGCGGCCCTGCGGCCAGGAAACCCGAGCGCTGATCCGTTGCAGCTCCGGAGTCCGAGGCTGCTGCCAAAAGCAGCAGCGACAACAGCCACAGGAGTCCAAGGGCTCCCATCCCGCTGGAAGGCTAGAGTTTATACTAGTGTCCCTTCCCTCGCTGGCCCAGCCTAGCCCTTCACTCTCTCCACCACAGGAAGGGGTTCCAAACAGTCCTTGATCCTGAACAGCCCCTTTCTCTTGATCTCAGGGATTGTGAGTGGGCTCAATTCTTCTGCTTTCCCCCAAGTAAGCAAGTAGGCAAGAAGCGTTCTTAGCAAAACCGATCTGGAAGTCAGGGACGAGTCCGGAGACCGTGAGACACGCTGGAGTCAACAGCTAGACCCTGAGCCTCTCGCAGTCTGCTAGGAGTGCTGTGCGCCTGATTGTAGCAGCCTTCGCTCTAGGACCAGAGAAACTATCACTGAAGGGAGGTGGCAATTAGGTACCGTTCTAGGAGATCTCAGTGACCAAATCTCTCCTCGCAGCCTCCAATGTACCGCAACTTTCCAGGCTGAGAACCTTGGCTCCGGGCTGGTCACTGTCTTGCCCACGTCCTCCGCTCCTGTCACTTCCTCTGATCTCCTTCCCAGGTCTAGGCAAGGACCACCGGAGGGGGCTGCTTTCTAGCGCCCTCTCAAGTGACCTCCGCTGCAGGAAGTCTTTGGATCACCCTGCCCGCTGAACTTCTGGGCGTGAACGCAAGCTCTGCGTTGCGGAGAAGAGGCTCCTACTGCCTCCGCGCAAGTTTGCGGCGTCCTTGCTGTCACCAACGTTTTTGGCTCCTCGGAGTTCACTCCCAGGCACCAGAGCAGACCCGGCCGCAGCCACGGAGTAAAAGCATTTCAGGCAGGGGAGTCCGCAATCTAGCCCCCTCCTCACCTACCAGCAGCGCCCGCGGTTTTGTTGACTGGCCAGGGGGCGGCCGGAAGGCGTTTCGCTGCCCGGAGACCCCCTGGGCAGAAGCAGCGGGAGGTGCCAGCTGCCACTGCCGCCGCCGCCCCCAAAGCCGCTGGATTGCATCTGCCTGGGCGCCCGCCACTTGCAGCTGGCGGAGCCGCGAGCGCGCGCCGAGAGGGGGCGGGGCCTCAGTGGAGGCGGGACTCCTGAGCGAACTCAGCGCAGCTGCCCAGCCCACGCATGCCAGACCCGCCCCCTCCCTTGCCTGCCAACCAATGGTGCTGCGAGGTCCGCTCCTATGCAAATCTGCAGAGGCCTCGGTATTCATTGAGAAAAGCACCAAGCCCGCCCCGCCTCCCGCTGTTGCTTCTTATTCCTTCCTCCGGATCGTCTGCCCTATTTCT